>NW_027499999.1:0-56846 GCF_021521415.1 Bidens hawaiensis | reverse complement strand
TGACAAGGTGAATTTTTGTTTTTGTTTCTTGGGTATATCATACTATCTGTTGTAGAGTAGATAGAGGGGCTAGTTAATCAAAAAGACGAAATGTGATGTCATGTCACTATCGCGTAAGCAGTTGGACATTAACTAGTCAACCCAAAAAATAAGTGTGATGGAGGGGTTTAGTTAACCAAGTTATTAATTATTTTACAATCATTATTTTTTTTACTAATTATTCTATTTAAACTAGCATTAAAAACAATACATTATTATATGAATAAAAAAAAGGAATGCATACATTAATGGCTTGGTGGTCCATTGACAAATACAAAGCCTTTAACACCTTAAGTTAGGAGGGTTTGGGAGGTCTTGAGCTCAAGTTCATAGACAACAAAAGTCAAAAACAAATTTGGCGTTGAAAACAAAGTTAAAATAAAATAAAAACACAATTAAAATTATAAATACTATCGGTGAGATAATACCCTTGCTCATACTCCACATCATTAACATAAAACGAGTAGTTGGTGACTAGCTAGTCACAAGACCATATTTCTTTTATCAGTATATAATATTACAAAATTTCATGTGTTAACCGCAACTTGAGAAGCCTATGTTAATTTGTCTCTATTCATGTTCGATGTTCACATGATATTTTATTAGTACAATACATATATGTGTATTTAAATTCATGTGTTAACCGCAACATGAGAAGCTTGCTTGATCTAAATTTATGAGAAGCTAAAAATCTTGTTAGACAAACAAACCCATACATGATACGCGAATTCTACCCATACATGATACACGAATTCAGGAATTGACAAGAACAACGCTTGGTTGATCAAAATCTTATGTTTTCATATTAATACTAAAAATATAAACCAAAAATACCAATGTGTTTTAAGGAATTATGTTTAAACCATAATCCACGATGTATATAATAAACTTTCAAATTTTGGTATAAAAATAAACGGGTTAACCTACAAACCCGTCAGAGTTGACTCGAACCTAACTCAATTACCTAAACATGTTTACAAGTTTTAACCAGGGCTAAACAAAACCCATTTATACTTGACTCAAACCTACAAATTTCGTATCACACCCCTATTAGTTTTCCACCTCAATGCGTGGGGATGAATCTACAAAAGTTCAATATTTCATTCTTGTAGAATATTTCATGTGAAAAAAAAAACATGAACTTATAATTATACTTATAAACAATACAGATAAGGGGTCATGAAAAATGAAGTACAAGCTTATTACACATTTGCGGCTTTAAGAGAGAGAAAATCCGAGATCTTGTTCGTGTAAAATTCTGGTTGTATGGAATTGTTCGGGTTTTGAAGCATCGAAATGCTTGTTACACCTATAAATAACCATCAAAAAACGATTAAAAACATATTGTTAGTGGTATTACTTCTACTTATTTCGGTATGCACATGTCAGTTAATGTTATGTTCCATATTCAATTTTTACACCTGCCCGACCCGACCTGCCTCTTTTGTCATATTTATAACATGCATATCATATAGAGCTGACAAAAACTTTTATTATAATAATAGGTGTATACAGTTATTACCTGAAAGAACAAGAAGAGTTTTGCATCCACCGTTTTGCCCGAAAAGAATATCGGTGTCTAGTCTGTCACCTACCATGCATATCTGTGATTTGGTGATTCCAAATCTGTTGTTGAATTTTCAGCGTTAAGAAAATCATGGTTAGAAATGTGATTATGAAAAGGTTAACTAGTCAATGCACTTTTTATAGAACATTTTGGTGAACTTGAAGTCTAGAAAGGATAAAAATTTGCATCTTACTTGTTTGCCAAGTAATCCATCATGAACGTTGAAGGTTTCCCAACAACGGTTGGTTCACGTTGAGTAGATCCCACAAGAGCACCAACCATTGAACCACCACCTGAAACATTTATTTCACGTTAGCATTCTATGTATGATTTGCAATAAATGTTCAAACATGTGTAATTCACCCAAATTAGAGGTGGAACAATGGGTAGTTGGGCAATTGGTCCAACAGGTACATCGAGCTGGTTTGACCAGAAACATTTTATCTAAAGTTATATATGTATATAGATATATAGTTAGTGTCAAAAATGACTATATGATTTCAATAATAACCAAATTTTTCAATTTAGTAATATTTATAGATTAAAAATACACAAGCGACTGTCAAATCGTTTGATTCATTTCCTTCTATAATCCTTTCAATTTGTTTTATACATTTGATCGTGTAAAGTCAAAACAAAGCCCAAATCAATCCATTGAAGTAAATGGATTGAAATTGCCACCTAAATCCACATATAACATTTTAGATAGCTTTGTGAATAGAAGATTATGTGAAAAATTAATAACTTTTATTAAATTATTTGGTTAATATGTATTATAGGTGGTTATCTGGATTAAGAATTTAAGTTTCTTTAAGGATCCCGTTCCCTTTTAGACGAACAAATTGAGCTACTCATTTATTGTAATTATATTTTAAAAAAAAATTGCAGGTGGTTAAACCTGCCCATTCTTGTGCATCTGTAAGATGAGTAACAGCATCCCGGTTTGTAGCAAGGAAAAGACAGCCTGGATTTTCACGAACACATAGTGTTCCGTACCTGCCAAAGAGAGCACATGTTAGATCACAAATTGGGAATTTATAATGATACTTAGACTGCTAATTTCAAATAACTTACTGAACTTTGTAGTAGTTAAAGTAACGGTCGAATCCAACCACAACCGCGCCAACCTAAATGCCAAGAAACAACCAATTTCATTGATCTTAAACTTATAGATGAAAATGGACAAATTTTGAACTTTTGAGATCTTTTGGGGTGAAACAATATATCTAAACAAGTCGAAATGGGATAGAAACTATAAACATTATTAATAACTTGCAGGTTGGGTCCACCAACCTAGAAGCGTTTTAAAATGTTCTTTCGACCTGTTACTGGACCAGAAAACGCCATTTCTCATCTGAGAAACCACTTAACCAAACTCAATGAAGTAAGATAACCTCAATCTAATCTAACTAGCCACTTAACATAGTACCACATTAATACAAATTAAATAACGATAATAATCCCATTTAATTTAGAAGTTATTACTTTGTGATCTTATATGAGCAAGTATCCGGTAAAATTTACATGCTAAATCACACATCATAGGTTATTTAACAATAAATGTAGATATGATAGTCTCACATTTTCGTCATGTTCCATATAAAATCCAGGCTTGAGCTCTATCTTTTTTCCACCATCTTCCTGCAAAAGCAATATATAATAACTTTGCTTGATACACCAATAAATAATTATGCTAATAAAAAAAACAATAGTAAAACACTAAGCGTACAACTAACACTAAACGTTACTACTGCAGTAAATTGTCATCATGATTAACACATACCGGACCCCCAAGGTATGAATAGCCTGCTAGCTCAAGCTCTATCAATATGCCTTCTTCACCAATCACATAAATCTGGACATTTTAAATTAATATATCAGATAATAGGTTTAGAAAATTGTTGCAACAAAAGTAAACTACCAACAAAATTTTAAACTGCTAAAACATACTATTTACCATCCTTATTGATTTGACATTGAACAAACTCTGAAATCGTTTTTAAGATTTTGAAAACCGTTTGATCTCGGTTTGGTTTCGGCTTTACCATTTGGGCCTAAAATCCTTTTGTTAATTAAAGATTAGTTGATCATTATACGTTTGGGCTAAAATATTTTGGTTATACTATTTATTAAATTCTTATAATTTACTTAACACTCGAAATTAAAAATGAAAACCCATAAATTTCGGATTATTTACATGCAAAACTGAAACCGAGCCGAAAATTCAATTTTCATGTAAACATAAAACCAAATCAACGGTTTATGTTTGGGTTTGGTTATTTCGGTTTGGTTTTCGGTTAAGGTTCGGTTTTTTCGGTTTCATGCATACCCCTAATTAGCAGTTCCCATATGCAAGATTTTTTCTTCCAATGCACAAACAAAAAAATAAAAAACACAACCTAAGGACTCTGCTATGTGTATAACTGTATTTACAAAATAAGTGGTGAACTATGGATGGTTCATTTTTCAGAAATCAAATAAAAGGTCTAAGACTATGTTCACATACCTTCTTGTCTTTAGGAAAATTAATCGATTGCAGATATGCAGCTGCAGCAAAAGAAGATGCAAAAATTTCTTCCTGAAACCTTCACCTAAAGTTAGAAAATTTCTAACATGGAAATGCATAAATCAACAGAAAGTGTAACACCCCACCTCATTGACATTGAGACCAAGTGTCTCAAACTTTTTGCCATACTGTTTCCTAGACTTTGTTGAGTTATTTGTCACAAAAACAAGTCTCTTTCCCTAATAAGGAATTATAAACCATGTGTTAAAGCAAGAAAAGAACGACAGAACATGCGGAACTGGTGATTGAAGAAAACACCAATTGTTAAATATGTAGCAATATACTAAAATAAACATAAACTATACAAACCTTTGAACGGAGCAACTCCAAGGTTTCTGGAACCCCCTCAATTAACGAATCCCCCTTCCAAATGACCCCTGTAAAAAGTATTAAAGATCTTAGGTTCAAATCCATAATCAATAGGATACAAGTTAAAAGTGGGGCCCGTAGTCTCAACACATTAGTAATATTATTATACATGATTATTAGTAGTTTTTAGGCTTTACTAATGTTCAGGTTATATTAGACATGATGCCAAATAATACTAATCTAACAATGTCAAACACATAACTCTGTGTCACAATCTAAAAGCAACATGAAACCAAACATTAGTATCTATGTCAAAACACACAGCTAACTGATTCACTCTTATAAAATATAAACTTCTAGTGTATAAAAATGAATGTGAAACACGAATTAAAATAAAGCTCGCACTAATTATCATCACAATATTCAAAATTATCTTGAAAGCCAGAACCAAATCGACACGACGCCTAATAATTCTAGTGTATCAGCTCAGTGAAGCAATCTTATAAACCTCTGGTATATGTAAATGAATGTAAAACATAAATTAAAAAGAAAGCTAGCACTAATTCACATCACAACATTTCAAAATTACATAAAAACAGTTATTAGTCACAGCAGTAGATACTTAAATTAGGTCAATTAAAATAACGTGAAATCATGTCAGTTACAATAATAACCGAAAGCGTTACCATCGCAATCGAAGATGAAAGTCTCTACGGAGTCAATTAGAGCATCGGCATCCACCAACGGCTGCGCAGTGGCGGACGTAACAAGCAGATCCTTCTTCTTCTTCTTATTATTATTATTATCCATTATTCTATTGAATGAATGCTTAATCCATCCGACTGTATGTGGTGAGCAACCAAATGATATCGATGATGAGAGTGAAGAAATGCGGTTGAGATTTGTATGAGGTACGGCAGCGGAGACGACGGTTGCTCTGCTGCTGCTAATAAGCATTGTTGTATTTACGTGGATCAATAGCTGCGGTTGAATCAATAGCTCCGGGTTTTTTTATCTAGTCATCTTACTTGTGGTACACACAATATCGATTGCCACTCGGTAGCCTATGAATGAATTTTAAAGCCAAATAGTAAAATTTTGGGTTTAAATTTTAGACCAAAAGTGTATGTTCATGGACCATTTGTCTCCCGATTTTATGGTTTAACGTAATGGTCTTCGATCAATTTATCATCGAATCGAATTGCTTTGAATATTTCCATCGAGCAACTTTTGAATTGTTATTTTATTATGGATTAACTTTTGGATTATTTTATATTGTGGAATCATGTACTTTTAGATTGTTTTTTAGTCGAAGTTATATTTTTACGAAATTATAGTGTTAGCTAGTCAAACCGGTTAAATTGTTTGGTATAACTAGTTGTACCATTTCTATGTCTAACCCGGTATGGTTAAAAATCCGGGTTTTAAAACATTGACTATAAGAGATAGGTGGAAAATTGTAAGTTGTATCTAATGATTTGATTGTCATCAACAATGAGTACAACTAAAACTAGTGTTAATATATAACATGAGCAAAGGGTATGTGGTATTGACCTATTGTAGTACCAACGTGTGTTGAAATGCATTTTCTTTGAGATTAATGGTTCGAGACATGTGAACGACAACATGTTTATTGAGTGTGAGTTTTTTAAAACAAAGTGAACATGAAATTTGTGATTGGGCTATAAGGCCTAAGCAAACAATATTCACTTTCGGGCCTAGTTCAGTGGGCTTCAGCCCACATATCAAGCCCACTAAGGCTTTGCCCATCTATTTCTTGTGAAAAAGAGCGGATATGATTATGTTTTCTTTTTCTCACAACTGTATATGATGGTTATTGGCACTCCTCGTAATCACGAGACTGACTTGACTATCGGAGTGTTCATGGTTGTAACACTTTTTGATTTAACTAAAAAATTTATTTATTCATAAATCGTGTAGAAAATTTAGCTCTAGACTGTTCATAAAATTCTATAACATATTTAAAAAATTATATATGTGGTGAGCCATTAGGTGGGCAAAAGTGAAATTGCCTAATTTTGACGTTATTTTACTAATTTCGTGAAAATAATAATTTTTTATATTTGAAAAACTATTATAGCAATTTTTCAAATTACAAGGGTGGGCAGAAAAATGATAGAGGGAATGCAATGAGTTTTTAGACTATATATATTTTTTAATTAAAAAACAGAGAAGGAGTTGATGGATGAAATGTGAAGGCTCTTAGTTAAAGCCATCTAACTTTCACATGTGAAACTAGTAAACAAAGTCATAAGAATTTTTGTCTTCCCTAGTGTATGGTAAGCCGACCCCAACATACCGTGCGTTGCTCTTTTTTTTTAATTGGGCGTATGGTATGCATATCCATGGCATTTGAACGTATGACCTTCAAATGGACGTATTATACGTCCACACTTGCATAATGTGGATAATGTCAGGATTTAATTCAGTTTTGATCTTTTTCTATCACGTAACTTTATATTTATTAAGTTAAAACACAGTGGGATTCTACATAGACATGTATTAGGCTTTTAAAAAACTCATGTATTCTAAAAGTGATACAGTTATGGGAGACAATTTCACATAAACATGTCTTTTATGTTTCGAAATATATTGTTTTTTTAACTAAAAAGTAACAAAATCACAAAACCATGCAAAAAAAACATTACATATATGTGCCATGTTTATAAAAAAAAATCAACGTTTTAACTTTTAACATAACATGACATAGTTTATGAGAGATTTGGAAAACAAGCTCCCATGTAACCAAATAATAATCAAGTAATTGATATATCTCTTTTATGTTAAAGCGTAATTTTCACGTAATTCGATTTTTAATAGGTCAGGATGAGCCCACTACATATCCCATAATTTATGAATCCGTACGAGGCTGACCTTTTTATGTACTCACGCTAACATGTGAATATTAACGGCTTTAAATAAAATAAGTCACACTATCACGATTTTCACACGTAAGCGTTGTTTTTTCATATACTTGTTCATGTTTATACCACATACTTGTCTTGAACCAACATTCTTCTTCTATGCTATGCCATAAACTTAAATCTTCACCACACCCATGAAAAACAAGATATTTGAACTTTTATATGAAAATCTTTGAAATTAATATCATTAGTTGATTACCAATTATAAAACTTTATAAAATATTTTATACCTTTAGCCGTTTTCTTCCCCAAACTTGAATCATCCTTTTAAACCCCAACAAGCAAAACCTGAAACCCACACCAAAATCAAAATTCAAATCTCTTCAATCAAAACCCTCATATAATAATAATCAAGCCCATGTTCAATCAATCAAACTAATCAATCCAATCCAATAAATCGATGTCCGATTCCATCGCCAATCGCACAACCGCCGCCGCCGCACCACCGTCATCCGCCATGGCCGCCGAATTACTCAACGAAGACACAATCCTCTCAAACTCGGAACTATTATCCCGTGAAGAAGTGCTGAAACGCCGATCTCGAAGACTGAAGCAGTTAACTAGGGTTTACAAAGACCATTACTGGAACATGATGGAGGAATTGAAGGTTCAGTACAGGAAGTATTACTGGAAGTACGGCAAGAGTCCGTACCAGGAGAATGAACCCGATGGTGTTCATGTTAATGTTAAGAATAGTGATGGTGGTGGTGATGTGGATGGTGTTGATGAGGAGTTACGGTTGGAGTTGAGTAATGGGTGGAGTCGGTGCGTGGTTCACGGGTGTAAGTTTAAGGCGATGGTGTTAACGAAGTTTTGTTATGGCCATATTTTGTCCGACCCGAAGCAGAAACTGTATGTGAAGTGCGATTACGTGATCAAGAGGTATGATTTTTGTTTGGTTGGTTTATGCTTTTGATAGAGTTAGGGTTTGTTTGGGATGTTTTTAGTATTGATGATTGATATTAAATGAGTTGTGGTTATGCGATCTAACGGTATAAATTTTTGTGTATTCGTTTATTCGGGTTGATTTTTGTGATGTTGATTCGTGTTTATGATAAAGTTAGGGTTTGTTTGATAATAAATGCAGTGAGTGAATGTTTGGGATTCTTTTAGTAGTGATGATTATTTTGATGCTAAATGAGTTGCAATTGTTGCATGATCAAAAGGTGTAATTCTCTATTTTTTTTTAATTAAGTTAGATTGGTTTTTGTGGGTTTTGATTCATGTTTTTGATAGAAGTGGGGTTTGTTTGATATATGGAATGAACGGATGTTTGGGAATATATTGGTGTTAGGTGATTGTTTGATACTAAATGAGTTGCAGTTAGGTGATCAAAAGGTGTAAATTTCTGTATTTTCATTTGGTTAGATTGATTTATGTGGTGTTTTTAATAGCGTTAGGGTTTACTTGCTATATGAAATGAGCGAATGTTTCATGTTTGGGATGTTTTTAGTATTGGGTGATTATTTCGATATCAAATGAGATGCGATTACGTGATCAAAAGGTATGAATCTATGTGTTTTTGTTTCATTAGATTGAATTTTGTGATGTTATCTCATGTTTTTAATAGTATCAGGGTCCATTTTCTATATCGAGTGAGCGAATGTATAGGATGCCTTTAGTATTAGGTGATTATTTTGATATCGTATGTGTTGCTGTTATGTGTTCTAAAGGTATAAATCCATGTGTTTTCATTTCATTAGATTGAATTTTGTGGTGTTTACTATATGAAATGAGCTTGGGATGTTTTTAGCATAGATACTAAGTTTCATACATTGGGTGAATCTTTGTAAGTATGAGCTTGTTAGGGGCTATAGATGGTCAACCAAAAAGCCTGGTGCACTTTTATTTGTAGGGCACTGTTTACATTGAGTTTTATAAGTTAATGGCTGCTTTGGATTGCTTGAGATTTGTAGGACACCCTTTACATTGAGATTCCTTAGTTTTTGGTTTTTCTTTGGCGGGTGGGGGTTGGGAGGGGAGGACGATGGGGTCTGCTTATCAAAATTTCTTATTGCTTATTGAAATAGGCAACTTCAAACTACTAATTTGAAGCTTATTGAGGTTTCAAACTACTAATTTGAAGCTTATTCGAAGCAATCCCAGTTTTACCAAACACCCTCGTCTTCAGAAAAACAAGAGGCTTTATGTAGTCAAACATCTCACTGGTTTATTTATTGGAAGGTTTAGTTAGTTATGGTTCATTAATCAATTAAGTTTATTAAACGAAATATTTTCCATGAGTTATTGTATATGCATCAACCATTAATACAGGTCTTAAAACATATTACTTGCCTGTGATTACAAGAATCTAAGAGATTTATAAACATATTTGTTGGGAAACTGTTTTTTAACTTTGAGCATATTGGACACACGCCATATATGTGTTCTGTAGGCATAAATATTGTTAGTTGAAGGTATTAAACTACTCTACTTGTTAGACATTTATTGTTTTGGAGGGTCATACTGTCAATAAATTATACGCATAAATATGCCCATAAGTGATTAACCTATTAGTTATCTCTATTGTTTAAACTTTAAACACCTGGAGAATATGTTTAAATTGTGTCTATAAAACATTTTATTGCTTACAACATTTTTTGTTTATCCTTATCAGCTCACAGGCAGGACCCTTAATTTGTGGGAAACCAGTTCTTAAAAACACGGTTCCATGTCTCTGTGTGGGTCATTACCAAAAGGCGGAAAAACATGTATCAAGGGCTTTAAAGAAAGCAGGGTTAAATGTATCATCAACAAATAAGGTTGCTCCTAGATTTCATATCTTAATTGCGGAATCTATTCGCCAAATTCAAAGTAGTAGAAGAATTGCTGACAAAGAAATGAAAGAAAATCTTGAACTTAAAGAAGAGGAGATTAGCATCTAGTTCTATGGAGATTTGTATCGGATCTTTGCCTTGCTAGATCCAACTTTGTGCATTGAAGGTATTAAATTACTCTCTCTCTCTCTCTCTCACACACACACACACACACACATGGGACACGCGTTAAACAAAATGCGTGAAGTTATTCTCTTTTGTACCAAAAATGATACTATATTGATATAATACCATATTGGCTCAGCTCTTTTATTTTAACTAGCTTAAAACTTGGGCTCGTAAAAAGCTCGAGCTGTCTCGTGGCTCGTGGAGGCAGCCCTCTTTTATTAATTTTAATCTTTTTTATAAATTATACGTGTTATTTTTGTTTTTTAAAGATCGAGAGGCATATTATATGTATTATTATTATTATTTTTCTTCATATTATTTATATATAGTTATTAATTTATTATTATTATTATTATTGTTATTTGGTATAATGTAATGTTAGAACTTAGGGTTTAATTTTAGCGAGCCAATCGAGCAAGCCATGAGCCGAGCCAACCCTGGCTCGTTTAGATACAAGCTTTTTTCAAGCGAGCCAGGAGCCTCAAGTTTTTTGAATAGCCCTAATACAATGTTTGTAATCATATTCAACAAGCTAATTTGTACGTAAGTGTTCAAATCAACCCAACTCAACCCAACCAGACTAGCGGGCCTAAGGGGTACTTGGCCCAACTAGTGGTAGTGCGCTGCCTGGTGAGCCTAACTCACGATGGGTCTGGGGCTGTTTAAAGTGGGTTTGTTAAGGGTTTCAATTTTAAACTATTTTGGATATGAATACATAGGTATACAAGTAATGATTGTTGGAAATCTGAGTTCTTGTGCTTGTTATGCAGGAAAGTATAGACATTCTTGTTATGGATAATGATATTGCTGCAATGAGAGCTGTAGTTTCAAACAACGTTGGTTGATCATAAGAAGAATCTCTAAATCGGTTTTAGTGCATCAAAGTAAGTTTGTTATTGAATTGATGTGAAGAGATATATTGAATGCAAATGAATTTATGGTATGTTGCAAATGAAAGTTCGGTTGTTTAATGTTGCAAGTTGTAAGCGTATCTTGTTGGGGAGTCATATGTTTTCTTTTTTTGCTGAGTACAATTGGTTATTGAAGTTTTATATTTTTCTCAATAAAATCTTTAGATTTTATATAAAATTTAGACGAAATGCGGTGATCGGATGTTAACAGACTCACGGTTCTACTGCTGGATTTGTTGGTTTAATGTTCATAACTCGATAAGTCCATTGATTGGGTAATGCTAGATTTGCCCTTTTCAATTTAGGTTTTTTAAACTTAGTTTTGAACTCAAATTTGGAATTAAAGTATTGAAAGTCAAGACAGTTAGTTAATGGATAAGGAAAAAAAAGTTAGGGGTGTGCAGGAACCGAAAGATGGGGAAATTGAAAGCCGAGAACCGGACAGTTGGTGCTTGATATATGGATCGGTCTGGGTTATGCAAGTCGGTTTTAATAGGAACCCCCCCCCCCCCCCCTTTGTTTTTGTTTTGTGTGGGCTGCATTTTGATGATCTCACTCCTACACATTGCAGCCAAGAATTAAGAAATTATGTACAGAAAAAGTCAAAACAGCTTTCATTTAAACATTAGGAACCCCAATTTCTGCCAAATCTATTACACCTGTCTTGCGATACAAGAAAATTCTTTCTTTTTTCTATCGGGCGTCTGATCGTCGTCAGACTCATTGGTGTTTCTAGGATTTGGGTCTGTTTTGAGCTCCTGGAAAGTGTCTTTATTGAGTTGCGTTATAGTCTTACAGTTGTTTGTTGATAACTTGTTATGCATCTAAAAGTTATGCCAATGATGCAAGGTGAGCTTGATCTGGGTTAATATGGGTTAATATAATCACTTGTACTAACATACTAATTTGACTTGTGGTTACAAAGAGCAAAGAACTGGCCGGCATTTTGAAGTCATGAGCAGTGAAGGCTTAGTATCACATTAGGTTCCCCAGTTTGGGTTAGGACCGAAATTGAATAAGAATAATGAGAACCAACAACGAACCAGATAATATAGAATCCTTTGTATTATCGGGTTTTGCATGTTGGTACAGGCAGTTTAACATGCTTCATGGTCCAAACCCGGAACTTGCTTCCTCTAGAAATAACGAACATGAAATATCACAACATAAATTTGCAGTGAAAACATACGACGAAATAAATATACTGTGAAAACACACAAAACAAAACAAAGAAAAATCATTTTAAAATATAAGGAAAAAAATTAAGAGTTTCAAAATTTGTTCTTTCATGAAATTTATAAAAAGAAAAGAAAAAAGAAAATTTTTTATGCATTACACACATTTATAGGGAAATTTGTCGAACTTTTCAAACATAAACTATTGATAAAAAAACAATATAATATCAAGAAAAAAAGACACAATGTCAAAGGAAAAAAAAGACACAATCAATGATGAAAATAAATAAATACAAAGACGCATATATAAATAAAAAGACACAATATTATTTTTTTCCTCAACATTATGTTTTTTTAGAACGAGGAAGACGGTGAAACACTTTTGTGTTTTTATGTTTTTCGTTTTTCTATTAAATTTTGAGTTATAATTTTTTAATTAATTTTTAATATATTTTTTTAGGTTTTTTTTTGCAACAAATATTTCTTATCATTCTAATTTTTGTTCTCATTTTTTGAATAATCTGACCATGAAATATAATACCAATTGGGCGATGGTTTATTAGCAAAGATAAAACCTTTAAACACCTGGGTTTAAGGTATTGAGTTCTAGTCCCACAGATGACAACGATTAAAAAATATTATTCATTAAAAAATAGTAATAATAACAATAGCTATTATTATAAATAATTGTTTATATATTGTTGTTAAATTATTAATAACATAATAAATTTGGATGATGGCTACGTTACAAATAAATTATAATCATTAAAAGCTTGACAAATTATTAATGGACTTAGGCTCGGAGACTTTATAATTAAATTGGCTCGTAGGCCTGGTGAAACGTCAAGAAATAAAACACAAGAGGTCACGAAAAATTGTGAGTGTTTTTGGACATCGGCAATTAATATGTAGGATCGGTAATTAATTTTGGACGGCTGAGGAGCTACGATAGAATAAAGGAGAAAAAAAGCTAGATCCTACACACGTCTCGGAAGTCAAAACATGACAACCTAACACGATAATCAATTTAAGCTGGGTATAGCTAATTTTCTTAAGCAACCTAGCTAGCTATATATGGATGATAATTGAACTTTTTAACTATCATGGGTTTTGGTTTAATCACATGATGTGTTTGTTACTGAGAGTTCCTGTTTATTTATTATATTTGATGTATATGAATATTGATTATGTGATATGAACATGATTGTTACTTGTGTTATATTAATTAGTAGATTATGCGTCATTCGGTTAAATTAATCGTTTAGAGAAACCTACTTTGTGTTTTTGGTGTGATTGTGATTGAGCTAGCTAGGAATACTCAATCATAGGAATAACTGTGTGAGATTGTTAACTTCCTACCAATCTTGAGACCGGGAGGTGATAGATTTAATTTCATCTTGTTCTTAATTTGTTTGATTAGGCGACATAAGTGAGCTTTACCTTATGATCCTTGATCCTTGTGATTTTGTGTCATAGATCGTGTTTGACGAAAATATCCTTCTGATAGATGGTTGCTAGTACCAGTGAGGATATTGTGTTTTTGAGACCGGAAGGTGAGACTTCATTAGAATTTCTTAACATTCCATTATCCATGTGAACTTTACACAACCCTTAAGTTCATTTAGTTGAACTTGTGAGTCTGGAAGGAGATCTAGCAAACCCGAGTGTTCCCCGAGTTAGTTGTATCTTCAGATCTGATGCCATTTGATTAGTCAGTTTCGAGAGTAACTAAGTCATCAACAGAATTTCTAGCCTAAGTAGTTATTTATCCCATTTGATATCTTTCGTGTCAATTTCGTTCTCGTTTGACTCTCTGTTTCTAGTTTAGATTTTATATATATAATAGTTCGTTTAGTATCAAATTCAATATCATCTTTTAAAAATCTTGTTAGTTTCAGGTTTAGTACTGTTTGTCCATCTTGGTATTCACAGATTCAAATATCCAGACTTACTCGACTTTAGTATCACACTACCGTTAAACTTGTAGTTGCGTGAAGTTTAGGTTACCAAATCCCTTTTAAAACCGAGTTTTTAAATGTTAATAATTAATTAACTTAATTATATATATATTCACACATATAGTTTTTAAAGTTGTTAAACACGAGAAAACTTGTTTATAGAATCAACATGTTTTCCTCCGATTTGCTTTTGATACATTTGGTTTTCTGGCCCCAGAGGCTGTGAATTTTTTGAGTAGAGTTCAGCGTGTCGTACACGGAACCTCTTCAGCTCCTAGGTCCCAAAGCTTCGTTTTTAGTAGGATTGACTTTGCTATTCAAAAGGGGGTTGCGGCGCAGCTTGTTGCCCGTTTACCTGCCACTTTATTGTAATCGCTTTGCTTGATTGATATAAATTGAATTTGTTTTCATTATTCACACATCAACAACATAATCTATCTATACATACTATTAAAGCAATGAGCAATTTCCGCATGTCACCATTCTAGGGTGTCCACATAGGATGCCACATCATTGCCAACTCACCTATTTCCTTTCATATTCTTGCCAAATCATCACCTACCCTATATTTAAACCTTAACAATTAACAAATTTTTACCCTAAACATATTTTCTCTGTTTCTCTACTAGATGGATTCTTCTTCCACCATCTCATATATTCTTTTCATCTAGATCTAGATTTGTATTAATCGTTTTCCGGTAAGGTTATATTTTATAATAAACTTCCGATTGTTAATATATGTTTTTCCAGCAAGACTATACTTCTTTCCGGTAATATTTTCCTCTAACCTTTATCTTGATTTTCATTGTTATATGATTTTATTATAATCAGTTTATGTTGTAAATAAAAAACGACGATGTAATTGATATGTGAACGTTATTACGTTTTTCCGGTAAGTTTTTCGGTGATGTGTTATATCTATAACAATGGTAGTTTTATATTTTATTTGAAATTTTATATTTTCCTATGTTTTTGTTATACATATTGTTCTTTTAGGTTCTAAATAAAAATAGGAGATACCATGGACATTATCACTATTTTGTTTTTCCGGTAAGGCCATTTAAATTTTCCGGTTAGAAATTATTATTCAAATCTTCCATAATATCAATGATATAACAAAACTTTATTATTTTTGTCCCGACTGTTGTAAGGAGTATTTCATTTTACCTTCTAAATCAAGATCTGAGATACTGTAACATCCCAATTTTTCGTTCGGATAGTAATAATAATAATAAAATATGATAGGATAAGTAGGCTTTTAGATGGACTTAATTATGGACCAAAAGGGAAAGATGGGCCTTAGGTCCATGGGCTTAAGGGAGTATAAATACCCCTTAAACCCTAATCCTTTCCATTTTTATCCATCTCTACACCATAGCCTACACCTTGATAAACACACACACCATCCTAAAACTCGAGCCGAAATCCGAAGGTGAAAACCTGAGTTTGTTGGTGCTAGATCGTCGTGAAGAACCAAAACAACATCAAGGCTTAACCGTGTTCGTAGTTCGACTCGTTTAAGGTACGTTTATAGTTAGAAATCGTTCGTATAGGTTCGGTTTGATTTGGGAAATCATAGATCTGTGTTAGTTTGTTATAAACGAACCCAAAACAACAAATATTACTGGAATTGATTAGCATTTGATAGGTTAATTGTTAACCTAAAATAACCCGTAACCTATATGCCTAAATCTCACCCCTTAAACATCGATGTTAGGCCGATTTGATGGTTGGGGTTTGTAGGCGCTGATCAGAGGATTCCGTTGATACCAAAATCGTGATTTTTGGTTAAGAAACGAAGGTTTAATTGCAGATCTAAGATCTGTTGACTATTTGCTGTTCTTGACGATTTTGACTTTGACCCTTGAGTCAAAGTCTGGATAAGAACTATTGGTGATTCGTTATGGGTGATTCTTTAGCTAGTTCATTATGGGAGCTTAGCGAATCAGAGGGTGATTCGTTAGCTAGTTCGTTATGGGAGCTTAGCGAATCAGAGGGTGATTCGTTATCTAGTTCGTTATGGGAGCTTAGCGAATCAGAGGGTGATTCGTTAGCTAGTTCGTTATGGGAGCTTAGCGAATCAGAGGGTGATTCGTTAGCTAGTTCGTTATGGGAGCTTAGTGAATCAGATGGTGATTCTTTACCCAATTCGTTAAGGGAAAAGTAACGAACTAGGAGTTTAATATAAAGACAGAATGGCCCCTGGACTTAGAAAAGAATTATATAATTACATAACAGCCCTTGGAGTTTGGCAATTTATGAAAGATACCTTTAAAGGTTAATGAGTAACGATTAACTAACCAGATAATGATTTAATGAAGTAAAACAGCTTAGACGTGTAAGACTAATTAAGTAGCAATGAGATGACTAGAGCGGTACTTAATAATGTAATTATTAAACAGTTAGACGCGCACAGCTCGAGAAGGAGTAATCGTTAGCGGAAGAAGTAACCGAGTTCAGGTGAGTTTCTAGCCCCATTCCTTGTTATGTTTTCGGGGCTGTGTGCATACTCGATGTGTTTGTTAATACATTTATCCTAAGTGATAAGTGTATGCCATATGTGATATATGTGATAGATATGAATGATTGCTTGTCGGTACGCGAACGATCTTCAGATATTGCGCGTACTGTCAGGTTATAAATAAAGATATAAATATTATATATGGATGATGTATGATTGTTATGAATGAATGCTTGTCGGGGCGTGAACGATCTTCGGATATTGCACGTGCCGACAAGGAGTATGATTGTTAATTGAATGATGTGAAGAACGCCTAGGGTGTTCTTATACTATAAATTGTATATGTTAAGAATGTGTATGCAGGTACAGGAACGGTATGGTAGTTCTACGTCCGACGTAGCACGTTAGGATGGCAAATCCCTCTAACTCCCGCTGGACATGGACTTGGCAGGTGATGGCGTAGTTTAGGACTGTGGGCCTTATACGTGATATAGATGATAGATGTAAACGTAGATAGGGACAGTGGGCCTTATACGTGTTACAGGTATAGACGTCAATGTAGATAAGGACTGCGAACCTTATACGTACTGTAGATAGGCGTCAGCACAGGAAAGGACTGTGGACCTTATACGTGCTATATTTGTGTTGTGGCAGCATAGGAAAGGACTGTGGACCTTACACGTGCTGCATTTGTGTTGTGATAGCATAGGGAGGACTGCGGACTCCGTACGTGCTATGGTTAGGTTGCAACAAGGGGAAGAACGGAGGACCTTGTACGTGTTGTTAATATAGGATAGTATAGGGAAGGACTGCGGACCTTGCACATACCATAATCGGTGAACATAAGTAAGGACTGCAGACCTTTTACATGTTCACGACCTTGAGTACAGGTATAGACGGCGGACTATGAACGTACTCTAGGTAGACTGAGGATTGTGATTGTAGATATGTATGGTAGTAAGTATGTATGTAGAACAGAAGGGTAACTAGTTAAGTATGAGTATGTATCTTCGGATATGTAAGTATGTATGATATGTGTATGTAATGTATGATTACCTGATTAACTAGAACTCACTCAGCGTAGCTGACTTTCAGTATGCACGCATGTGATCAGACTGAAGAGTTAGCATGAGGATGGCACGTGGCTATGGACTGAACGACTGGCATCTGAAGATGAAAGAAATGATGTTTTAAAATTAATGTTTTAAGTTGGTTTTAAAGAAAAGATTAAATGTTTTGTAATAAACGGATAAGTTTTATATTCCGCGAAAGTTTTAAATAAACTCTGATTTGTAAGAACTGTGTTTATGAGTAAATCCGACGCTAAAGTAGGGCTACCGGGAACGGACCTTACAGATACCATGGTTATTATCATTATTTGTTTTTTTCCGGTAATACATTCAAATTTTACGGTTATAAATTAAATATCAAATGTTCCATAATATCAACATTAATATTCTACTTTATAATTTCAGGTCAATGTCCCGACTGATACAAACTAATTTCACTTTAAATTCTAAAAAGAAATCCGAGATACCATGGTCATTCTATTTCGTTTTTCCGGTAAGACCATTCAAATTTTCCGTTTATAAGTTATAATTCAAATCTTGCATAATATGAATTAATATTCGACTTTATCATTTCAGGTTATTGTCCCGACTCGTATGACTTATTTTCTGGATTAATAATTAGTTTTTAAGATTTATATATATTTTTATATTATTGTATTTTTCTTTTTTGAATATTCATGTATAATCTATATTTGTAAGATTATAATGTACATTAATTTAAATTATATACACATTTAATTTTCCCATTAATACAATTTATATAGTTTGAATTTTCTTATTTATTTAAATAACCGAATGAACAATTAATTAAACTTTCCAATCTAAATAATTAAATATATATTTTATTTTATATGGTTTGACTTAGTTTAATTATCTCATTATTATAATTTATATAGTTATACGTTCCTTTTTGTTAAAACTTGAATAAATTTCCGTCCGGATTTACTATTTGACCATTCATACTAAATCGTTTTTATATTTTGCTAATTCATTTTATATTAATTCCTTAATAAAAGATAAAGTTCTTTGATTAACGAAATATAAAATAATTTCAATTTATTTTCCCCAATTCAAATTCAAATTAACTTTACGTTAATTGTATACATCTTTGTTATATGATTAAATCTTTATTTTATAATTAATGATCCATAATAATGATTTCAACCCTTTTTTTAATACTTTACAGAAATAGGTTATACAGTGTTAATATATTATTTTGGGTTTTATTTGATAATTAATGATGACTCTAATTTTGGCAACAATGAGTACATTATTATAATTTTAATAATTTAATAATTAATTATTTGACTCAAATTCAAAAATATTTTATACAGTTTGACTTTGACTATGTTTTTAAAAACCAGATTTTACTAAATTTCATATTAACCATTTGACTTAATTTGACCACTTATATTAAATATGTTTAAATAACATTTACATATTTAAACCTAATTCTTATTCCGAATTTGACTAATTTTTTGAAAACATTTTAATTTTTTTAATATTATCCATAACTATAAACCCATTTCATAATTTTTCAATATTCATGCCTAAAATAAATAAGATTTTAGTTTTAATAACCATTTCAAAATATTTCAAGTTATTATGAATTTAATGTCGATTTCAACTAAATCCCTTAATATATTTATTCCTAAATTTGAATAATAAAATATATGTATATAAACTATTTTGAAATTCGAATTTTGATCACTTATATGAAGTTTACAATAATATGTTATACAGCTGGATTTTAACCGTATTTTCAAAAATCGAATTTTTATAGGTTAATCATTTGACTTTAAATTTGGTAAATTTGGAAATTATTATAATTTTAATAATAATAATTTATTCTTATTTCTATTTATATGAATTTTAAAAAAAAGTTAAATAATTTTCAAATTCAAATTCTCAACATTTATATGAAATTTACAATAATATATTATACAGTTGGACTTTGACTATATTTAAAAAAAAAACTAAAATTAGCATAATTACAGTTTTCTTATAATTGACCAGACAATTCTAAGTTACAATTTTGTTAATATTAACAAACCAAAATTCAAAAATATCTTTCAATCTATTTCAATTTTAAATACAATATTATAATCTCTACAACTACTACGAATTATTTCGTACTTTTGTTTCAAATATGACACGGGTTTGAAATATATTTTTAGTTCAAATACTAGCATTTGGAACCATATTGAACTATGACCCGAGTTTGAAAAAATTAAGTATATTTTTTACAAGTTCTTATGTTATTGATTTTATATTTTCAACCGTGTGTAACACGGGCTCTAATCTAGATATCAATAATAACAAGTATATCAATAATAATCGTTCCCTTAAATATATTAATCTTTCATTTGTTCAGTTTATATCAATAATAATCATATTACCAAATTATTGATATATTAAATACAATTACTAATTAATTTTTTATTTAGTAACTGTTACACTTTTAATTATGTTATTAAAATTATATCAATACCTTATTCCTAACTAAAAATAAAAATTATTTGTAACTTTTAACTTATAACTATTTAAATAAGATTAATTATAAAGTTTATTTAATAGTCATCAACAATATTCATATGTGTCATATACTAATTCATGTTTTAAATTGTATTTTAATCACTATGTTTATTGTACAAAAGGAATAAACTTTTCTTGGCATAATATAAGTTTTTACTTCAAGTCCATTCTTAAGTTGACAACCATTAATTTACATTTAATATTTTATTTTTAAACACCTAAAAATGAGGCATAAAATTATTTTAGCATAACTATCAAACAAATAGTGGTTGCTAAAAATAAAAAAAACGTTTTCTCCTAAATTTATACATTTTTTTTTCATAAAATAACTATTAGTGAACATGGAATGTTTTATTAAATTATTCATATTATTCCCATAAGGAAAAAAAGCATTTTCTAAATATTTCTATGTTTAAAGTTTAATAAAGTAAATTTCTGTTTTAATCACTACTAAATTAGCATGTACGAAATATGACAAAAAATTTAATCTCCTAAGTAGATTCAATTATCTAAATGGGTAAAAAAATAGTATACCTACAAAGAAAACGGGTTAAATGGCTACACACTGGAAAAAAAACATAAAAGCTAAATAGTACAATCTATAAAAACAATATTAGATTATTATATATATATATGTATCCAATAATTATTTAACATAATTTATCCACAAACAAGTTATAAAAAATGGATGAGAAAACTTTGGCTAATTCCTGAATGATATATATTAGGAACCAACTATATGTCAAACACTTGAATGAAAATTAACATGTTATTGAATATTGATTAAAACTTTATTTTAAAGATCAATTAATTATAGTATTATGAAAGACTAAATTTAAGTTTTTGATTGTCATAACAGTTTGTTTTGTAACATAATTTTAGAATATTCTTATAAAATAGAAATGTCTTATATATTGTTCATCTTTTACATCAAAAAACATTAATGTGTAATAAATGTTTAAAATTGATATGTAAATAAATATGGGTATTATCTTAAAGTAATAAACATTACAGTTTTTTTTATGTATAATAAATATCTTAAATATAGTTCATCTTTTACATCAACATTGAGATAGAAGTTTTCTCGAATCGGCATTGTAGAATTGTTTTATTGATTTGGAGACTAATTTCCTTTGTTTGCTTATTATTGTACTAATGGTATAAGTTATAAAATATTTTAACTTTTCATTTATCTTTGTTAGTCTTTTTATGTTTTTTGTATTTGACTCAAATAAGTTATGATGTCTTATAGTTCATGTAAAAGTATAATTTATTTATAAGCACAACATTATGATATTACATATATATTATGTTTTTAAATATGTTACACCGTGTGTAACACGAGTACTATCCTAAATCAATATTCCAATCTAATGATATGTTTCTTTTAAGATATTTGGATCACTTGAAGCTTGCTAATGTTAGAAAAGAAAGGACACATTTGAGTTTGGAAAATGAAGTTAATGAGAAGGTAAAATGGTTGTTAGAGTGTGAGAACTACAAGTCAAATTTTAATGATCTTCTAAACTTTTTGGAATTTGAAGATTACATTTAAGGTAACACTTATTAAATAACTTAGTTATATAGTTGATTACTCAAAAATTTTACTTTCATTGTTTACTTTGTGTTTTCTGTTTAAGTTATTAGTTTAGTCCATAACTAGAAACTTCCAAAATCGTACAAAAACTTCCATAATAGTTTATTTTGTTTATCAGGTTGTGAAGGTAATTTTTTTTTTTTGTGAAATTTAAAGAAGTTAATGGTTGGTAAATTTAACTCTGACATGCATGTTTGGATCTTCTTTTGGTCTATCATCTTTATGTGTATATTTAGTTTGTCTTAATATTAAGCTTGTATTAAGACAATCTGAATGATCAATAGTTTGGTTACTAAATTATGTTTATTATGTGTGTTTGTTTGATATGACAGTGAAAAAATATTATGATTTTGATGACCAGTTTGTTGCATTTTTTTAAAACATCTAAATTTCTAAGATTGTGGTTATAAAGTTATGTTAAATTTTATGATTTTCTAAATGTTTTCATGTGAAATTTTACGGTTTTCTATTTTTATATGGTAATTATTACATTCACACATTTTGTTTTTAGTTTTACATAATCTTCTAGATATTAATGTTAAATAAACTCATTATGACATACATTAACAATTTAGTTTAACACTTAATCATGTTGCATGGTTTGTTTTGTTTTCATATAATAGTAACAAAGTTTCAAAAGTGTTTCAATTAGGTCAGTCAACTTAAAAAGTGTTTCAATTAAGCCACTCAACTTTTATATTTTATTAAATTAAAGGTTTTAACATGTTTTTTAGCCTTTATCTTTTTTGTTTCATATATGAAATCTTTTTATCTTTTTTTTATGTTTACGTTGAGTGGCGAAGAATCGGTGAGACTTTATTTGAAGATTTAGTGACCCGATTTGGGGAAAATATGCATAAGTGACCTAATTGGAACACTTTTGAGACTTGGTTACTATTCTATGAGATATTCCCTTTGAGGTTCTATAGAAAAATGCTTTTGTTTTTGGATGAAAATTTTTTAAGTTCATACTGGGATAATACGATTTAAATATTTTCATGACTTTGCTAATATAGACAAGTTTGTGTAATTATTAATTTTTTATGTAGACAGTGTTACTCTCTAAGATTTTGTTTAGGCCATCCAAATGTTAATATATGGTTGTCTATTTATGAAATTTTACGGTTGTCTATATTGATTTTGTTATTTATCGATTTTCAACCCGTGTGTAACACGGGTACTATCCTAGTACTAATTAATAAATAAAAGTTTTTTTATGCCACATGTCATCACTATATTGATTCTTAAAAAAATTTCCCTTCTCTCTCTCATATTAAATGCATTTCCCCTTTTAATATTTCATTTTCAATTTCTAATAATTCTATCTAATTTAATAAAATTAATATCATCATAAATATGTTAATTTGTTTAATACAAAATATATTGTATTAGTTATTTTATATTTTTATAAGTAACCAATACGAAGCGGGTGAGTTTCTTTAACCGGTTAAAGTATCAAACATTAGTTATTTTAGTGTTGTCTTGAAACCTGACGTGAAGATGTGACGATTTGTGGATATGAGATTTATGTCAAAGCCCAACCATCTAAGGCTTTGAGTTTTGAAGATTTTTCAAATTCTTTAGTTTTTACTTCGGTTTGTTTTTCTTTATAAATCGTGTGAGAGATGAGAATTATGTCATTCAAAATGTAACTTACGAAGTGAAGGTTCAATTATTAGAGTTCTAAGAAGTTTTAAATTAATATTGTTAGATCTTCCAAAGATATATTTTTTCTCATGTACAAATAATACAAATGATCCGACCTTTTTAGCCTTATACACGATTCAAAGATATTAATGGTCATCTCTTTTGTGCTTTCAACAAGCTAGAATTTTAATCCGAGAAGTTTTTGCTGACATATAAGTTATCTCCTTCGTAATGAAATATCATTAATCTTTGTTATGCGTTTTTATGTTGTAAAAGAAAGAAAAAGTAAAGTTTGTAGAACCAGACCGATATCCTCTAGGAGAAAGACTTGATTTATCTCACCTTCTCAGTCACTACTTTATTGTGGGATTCTAATGGTGGGTACGTATGTTCGTTATGGTTTAAGGGTTAAGTTCACGATCTGAAACATATAACCGGTCGTTTACCTTAATTTATCATTTATTGTTTTTCTTTTTATAAATTAGAATAAAAGGTACAATAAAAGTTTTACAAGTTTCGTGAAGATCAAACTATCAAAGTGGAAATTAGTTAGCACGGGTGACCAAACTCTAAGGCCCATTGGTTGTTGACGGACGTTCATAAAAGTTTACGATGGACCATTTTCTTGTGTTCATTGCCCTTTTGCAAAGGATCATGCATGATTACCGACTCTTTAAAGTCAATAAGATACACAAATTTGTATATTTATAATTTATCTACTTATCTGCTTGCATCATTTTGACCTTGATCGTTATGATATATTTGTGAATGGCCAAAACATGTGCCTTTTAATTCGTATTTTTACTTCACACTTTTATAAAGCCACTTATTATCGACGGACGAGTTCCTTTCCAAAGAAACTTAGAAAAAAGGGAAAAAAATATTAAAATTTGGAATAATAAGCATTGAATTATACCAAAATTCTGGGTCCGTCACTGATAAGAAGACACGTTAACCGACTTCAAAAGCATCCTATAAATGAAATAAGATCGAGGACCGGTGAAGCAATTAATGAGGTCGGTAAAATTAGAATGTTTCGAAATCCAATAGTAGTTATATAGCTTATTGTTCTATTAGATTGTTCTTGAATTTGTTTTAATCTTTGTGAATGTTAATTACAGGAAATGGAAAGATTTGGTGGATGAATGGGCCGGGTCTAAAAACAGTAACAAAGAATTGGATACATTATTCTCCACCAAGTTTATGGACAGATAAACAATTTAATGAAATCAAGTTTGTAGAGATCAAAACAGAGCAAATTTAATTTTTTATTATCTTATTGAAATAAAAACTTCGAAAATATAAAGAATATAGATGTTATTTACCATGCATGAGTTTAAATAATTTATTTGTTAATTATTTTATCAGGTCGAGGGAAGCAAAGACGAATACACAGATGCTGATATTGACAGAACTTGTAAAGAATGGTCGAGTTTTGGGTCAACCTTTGTTTTCCGGTAATATTTTATATCGACGAACAATATGCTTGCTATATACGTATGCTATTATGAATTATCAACATTTAATTGTCATCTAGTGTGAAAAATAGCAATTAAAAAAATAATTTTTAAAAACACCTAAAACGATAACACACGTAAATGCATGTTGCAAATGCGTGTATCATTTTCATTTTATGATCAAGACTTCAACGACATGCATTGTGTGTCATAACTCATGCGTACCATTTTATGACACACAATGTATGTCATAAAAGTTTTTTTTTTCTAATTTTGCATTTTTTTTAATTTATAAAATATATACTTTATTATTAACTTCCAGAAAAGTTAAAATGTATCTTTTATATCATTTCGCTAATAAAATCGAATGTGGCCTACAGATTATCAAGGTACACATTTGTCACCAATCTTTCAAAAAATTCATCTAAGTGCAACATTAGAAAAGTTGATAATCCATCCCAAATCTTCCTGTACTACCCACACCTTGTCTTTCAACGGCTATTAAAGAAAGATTTTAAATGGGTCAATTCATTATAAATGTCATTTATTTTGTAGTGTGTCATTTGAGAAAAAAATATATATGTAGCATATCTCAAACGTACAAATAATAACAACCCGTTTTGTTGATGATGCAAGTCATCTTTTCCTTTTCAAGAGTACCTATTTCATGTGCCTACATATACATAAGTAGTTCTATTAGAAAACTCATATATTTATGAATCTTTGGATTATACAAATATTATGTACGTAGCAAAAAATTTCGTACAAAAGTACGTAAAATAAAATCACAGCAAAAATATGTAGTTAAAAGTCCGTAGCTAAAAAACGTAGCAAAATTCTGTAGCTAAAAATCTGTAGCAAACAACATTTCTATAGCAAAATCCATAGCTAAATAATCACGTCTCTTTTGTAGCTAAAATCGTCTCTAAATTCTGATTTCGTAGCAAATAAGTTATCTACGATACTTGTACATACAGACCAAATCCGTAGCAAGCAGAGTGTTTGCTACAAATTTGCTACGACTTTAACCGTAGCAAACACTTGTTCCTGTAGTAGTGATACAAAACATAAAAAAAATATTCTGAAATGACTATGATATTATACTTTTATAATATGCCGATTCATGAACAAGATAACAATTCTTAAAAGTTATTCATATACAGGTCCCAAAAGATAAATGTTTGATTGATATATAAAACTAAAATATAAATATATAAGTAAAGAATTATTTGTAATATAATGTAACCTACTTATTGGTCTCATAATTTTATCCTCATGGACGCCAGAAACGATGCAATAACATATGCCTTTTTATTCACATCCTGACTTGGAAACTAAAGTTGGTTAAAATTATATAGCGACAACATTATTGTGAAATTATGTCCTATCCAATTAATTTTCTTTAAGCTAGTATCCCATTTAAACCTAGACATGACACACCAGCCATTCTAACAAACCAAAATGTAGCTTTTCTTATTATAAGGGGGAGGGCTGGTGGATGTGGTGTGATCACTCATCACATACTCCATCCAATTGCCACATCATCAACCCAAATTCCATCACATGTGATGGTTTTTTACTAGGGGTGGTGGTATGGTGTGATGGTGTGTGATGGAATTTTTTATTTTTTATTTTTTTTTGTAACTTTAAAAATAGAAACAATATTTAATAGAACTTAAAAATAAAAACAATAGTTTAATAGAACATAATTCAACTTAAAATTTAGAAATAAAAAATAAAAGTTACAACGAACGTCTACTCCTCGTCTGAATCCGGAAATTCCAAACCTAAAGAACCTATATGCGCAACAAGATCCCATCTCAACCGATGATGAATATCTTCATCCCGCAAGTCTAATTGGACATCATCGGGAACGGGAACATGAGTCGGAGGATCCGGTACCCAATCTGGAGAAATTGCATTTCCATCTTCTTTTATTAACATATTGTGTAATATGATGCATGCATACACGTAGCTAGACGTCGGTTTTTTCATTGCATGAACCGGTCGACTGAGTATGCACCATCTACCCTTTAAAACACCGAAAGCTCTCTTGACATCTTTTCTTGCCGATTCTTACAACTTCTTGAACGCCTTTTCATTGGTCTCGACAGGAAACGAAAAGGCTTTCACAAAAACATACCATTGCGGGTAGATACCGTCGACAAGATAGTAGCCACGTCTGTAATATCTCTCGTTGACAAAGTACGGACAGAAAGGTGCGGTGCCATTTGTTACGCTCTGAAACAACGATGATGTGTACAGAACAGTGATGTCGTTGTTTGAGCTGGGAACACCAAAATAAGAATGCCAAATCTATAAATCATTTGACGCAACCGCTTCTAGTGAGATGGTCGGTCGTTTGATATCGTCCCTAACATACGCCCCTCGCAACTCCCGTGGACAATTCCTCCATTCGATATGTGTACAATCGATGCTACCGAGCATCCCTGGAAAATGTCATCTAGCCTCGTGTGCGGCGTAAAGACGTGTAATGTCGTGTCTTGTTGGTTTTCGTAGAAACTCTTTGGCATACAATTTTATAATCGCGTTACAAAAGAATTGTAGACATTCACGTGAAGTTCTCTCAGACATTTTTAAGTATTCATCGAATTGGTCGGGTGGGTTACCTGTCGCTAGTTGACGAATAGCGGATGTGCATTTTTGAAGCGGCGTAAAACTTCGTTTGCCTCTCGTGTCGTAAGATTCTTGAAACCATTCTTCGTTTGCTTCGACGTCGGCTACAATCTTTAAGAATAAAGATTTCGGCAAACGAAAGCGTTCCCTAAACGTCTCGTCGTTGTACTTCGACTCCTCCACAAAATAGTCGTTCATTAGCACGTCGTGGGCATGTATACGATCACGCACCACCACCTTTTTCTTTGGACGGCTCGGGCCTTCAAGTTCTTTGTATAGTAATGGGAACCATTCGAGAATGTCATCGTCTGGAGACGAAGAGCTATCGGTGTCTAAGGGCATCGAGTGTTTCGGAAATTCCATATTTTTTTGTTGTGAATGAAGGGAAGTTTGAGAGTGTTTTTGAGTTGGATTTGGTTTTGATTTGGATTTGGTTTATGTTTTTGTTTTGGTTTTATATTGGTTTTTTTTTTATTTAAACCCCTCCACTCCTCCAACGGCTACATTTCTTCTTGAAAAACACCCCTTCACGCTTGACAACCATCACGCAAATATATCTTTTTAGTGTGACAAGGGGGCGGCGGCGGTGTTGAATATGCCATCACGCGTGACGGGGAGGCCACCACGCACCGCCCCGTCCGCCCTAAGTACATAAAAACATATTTGACTCAAATTAAGTTAACTTTAAATTAAGGAAAACAAAACATTATATATGTATGCTCATTGTAACTTTATTCGAGTTTATCTTATTGTGGACCCATAAATTTTTCACAAAGGTCGGATATTTTTTTTCAATTTACTATTATAGTATCATTATATACTCACATGGGTCGGTTCGTTTAACCCGATAACACTAGGGTACGTACTCCCTTGAGTCTATCATTATAATATATGCACATATTTATCTTATTTTTGTGCATTATTGAAATATTTGTCTTTTAATGTACACAAATGATACATTTAATGCTTTTATACCATACATGATTTTTTTTTGTTGAGGGGCCTATTAATATTTGTAATTTTTTTTTCTAATATGCGTAAATAAAATGTGTACAAACTTTATACAGTAGTTATTTATGTAAAAATCTTGCTTGATATATAGATATTATCTTTATTTATTTCCTCTGAAAGTTAGGGTCCATTAGGGTTGTCACATACGTGTTGATGACTTTTAATTTCTTTGTTGATTGGAAAGCCAAGCAGCCGTGATATTAGGTTGCCATTAAGAAGCCAACTGCCCAAACATTATTATTATTATTATTATTATTATTATTATTATTATTATTATTATTATTATTATTATTATTATTATTATACCCTTTTACCTTCAGTACTTACCGTGACTAAGATGACACTATAAAAATATAAATAGGTCAATGTTAATACAAACATTATGTTGAAATAAACTTGTTTGGAAAAGTTTGATAAGTTAGTAAAAGACAAACTCATAGTTATTACTTATTATTACCTTAAAGGTATTGGAACAATTGTTTTGTACACAAACTATATCTTGTTCACTCCAATCTTATCGTACACAAACTATATCTTATCAAGAATTTAGTTGTTTGCATCTAGCAAGAAACATCAATGCATTTGACAACTATGTATTTACTTAATTAAGTGGAGACGATAAGGCAAATTTATTCTATATCAAGTGTTTGAACAACCAATAAAACGTAATTTAAGGATGAGATTTATTCATATTAAACATTTTTGTATACCATCTACCATTTCAAGTTCTTTTTAAGAACCTCTTCTAATCTAAACACAAGATACAATGATATTAGCTTATATTATAATATCTGTATACCTTGTGTCGTTCTTATAATAAAAACACATAGATCAACAACATTGTATCTATTTATATCTTTTTCAAGATAATAACTAAGTCGATTATACACACTCGACATGACTATTTTAGTCCAAATATATAAAGCGTTTGCTTCATATAATATGTTTTTAAGGTTTAATTTTAATACTTCATGCCTGTTAATCTTTATGGCTTCACAATTCAGGAGTTTTCAAACACAAACTTTGTTATTTAGCACATCATTTTTCTATTCACATTCATAGATTTTGTTAAACAATTTTTCTTTTCATTTTTGTGCATAGTTTATTGGATATATAACCATTATGTGTTTTTTTTAACAGTCAACAAACATAGAATGCCTAAGTACCCCATACGGGATGACACAATGGCTAAAGGCCACTGCTAGTTGGCCCAACCCAGTCGTACGGAGCCCTTAAGCGCCTCCAAGTTATCTCCAGTTCTAGGGAAAACTCACCCGCCCGAAGAAAAACCCGGATGGCCTTAGGATCGAACTGAAGATCACAAAGATCTTAGTCTTCCTTTATTGAGCCACTCATGTCCCTCAAGTGTTGTAAGTGGGAATTGAACTTAGGTCTCCATTGAGAAACTCAAACTCCCTACCACTACACGTCTACACCACATTGGAAAGGACCATTATGTGCTTATTGATGCACAAGAATTACATCCTTAATTAATTTGTTTCAGTATTATAGCACTTAGATACCTTAGGAAACTCATTAAATTATTCAATTTTATTTTAAATCACTAATGTATACAACAAACAAAACATATTCTTATCTGAACATGTATACAACAACCATATCATTCTCAAGAACTTACTTGACATGATTATTTATATACGTAAGTCCTTTGCGGATTTTTTGTACGTTTTATTATAATATATTTTGGATATAATAATATCCTTTAGACGCATAATAGTTCTCTCTTGTATTATCAGACTAAATTATTGTTGCATCCACCAGTGAATAATGTATTGTTATAATCAATTACAAGTTCCTTACAAAATTCCGGTGCCACTAATTGTACCTTTATTGCATAATTTCATGTTTTCTAATATGTTTTCACACGTACAAAGACTATTTATATCAAATGCATTTTATATTTTTTAGTTGTATGGACTACTTTTTCGAACACTTCTAGATCATGGGCGGCCCTATAGTATTGTCGGGTGAAGCTAGGGCTTGAGGCCCCCGGAAAAATAAGGCCTCGTTTAAAAAATTAAATATTTATATATTTGCATAAAAACAACCTAAAACCATGTAATTGATGCTTAATCCAACAATGTATGATGGTCGGGTGGTTTAGTTAATAGTCATCTACTGTTAACTGTTAACTAACATAATATTCTTACCCAAGTTCGAGTGTTTAGGACTGCTTTTCATTTTTTTCTTTTATGTTTTCTTTTCCATTTTTTTTCTATTTTTTTTCTGGGTAAATTAACTAACATTCTACCCAGGTTCGAATGTATAGGATTGCTCTTCTTCTTTATTTTTTCCCCTTCTTTTTTTAGTCTTTTTATATATTTTTTTCCCATTTTGTTTCTATTTTCTTCCCTTGGTAAATATAACATTTTCTATTGTTGTTGAAAAAAGTAAACAAAAGGTGGTTGTTCTATGATTTGCACCAAAATCCTTTCTCAAAACAAAAACATAAAATTTTGTAATTTCATATATGAAACACGACAATATAAATTATAAAAATAAAAGTTTACAAAATATGTATGAAATTTCATCTTTGTAACTTTCGGTAAGGTCTCGATTTTTTCTTCACTTTAGGTCTCAAAAATGGTTGGGCCATCACTGTTCAAGAATCATGAGAGAATTCAGTTCTACCTCTTTCACGTAGTCCCATTTTGGCCAATCGTTTGACAGTTAATTTATTAGCGGAATTTAGTTCTCGATACTAATCATTTTTCTATTTTCTTATTTAATCACTACATTATAATATAGTAATTGTCATGACATCAATTTTGTTTTAATACTACATGTTTCTAGATTTGATATAATTTACGAAGTTCCCTTTATTCTTAACTACTTGAGTTTCTTTTAGAACATTGTTGACATAGATTTAGGATCAAGCATCAAAACGGAGTGAATCTTTGATTTCATGATGAGATAATCATTAAGTGAAATTGTTGATGGTCATCAAGCTTGGTAAGGATTGAATGATCAAAATCCAAGTGTTCATATCCTACTCATCGTATCTTTATTTATTAAAAAGCATGTGGCCGGCCTACTAGCACCAAGTTTAAGGAAACGCGTCTTTGTCAATGAGATTGATGGTAGAAATCTCATGATTGATAAAGGTGTAGAATTACAAACCGTGTAGTAACCGTTCTAAAAAAAAATAAAAAAAAAATAAACTACTAGCTTTTTTTTGTATTGTTTTTGTGTAAGTGCAACAACTAGTACCGTGCTAATTTATTAATCGGACACTTAAAACTTGAAATTAGAAGTATGATTCATAAATGTTGAATCTTGAACACTTGATTTGAATGTTTTGATTATTAGTTGATTTGATTTGAATCTTAAGATTGTTATCTCATTTGATTTCATTTGATTTGACATGAACTTGTATGTATGATAAAGATTTAAGTTAGGACTCATCTTTAAAACCAAATTTTTTTAGCAATACGATTCAATACAAAACTAGATAAATAAAAATATCAGTACCTTACCTACGCGGAAAAAAAACACACTCATAACTCATTGCTTGTTCCTTTTTCAAATTTGTAATAATACATTTAATGTTTCTTTTTCAGCTTTTTTGTATCTATATTATCATTAAACCACCGACAACAAGTAGTCGGGTTAATAAAATTAACCCAAAAACCATTAAAACTCACTTTGAAAAACACTAAAACATAATTAATAAGAAAATTTTTAAAACACCCAAAAATATTATCACACTAGGTCAGATCCCGTGTACTACACGGGGAGGCAATAAACCGAAAACAATAAAATAAATAAATAAAAATACATCATAAATAATTACAAGCATTTTCAATTCATATAAAATTACAAATAACATATTTTTTTGTTATGCTTCATTCAAGCAAGGTGCAAAATTACGACAAAAAAACGCCGTTACCCATATTATCAATTTGCAGAAAGATGGATGTTGGCATTTTCCTAAAGTAACTTTGGAGTTTGCAGTACCAAACCAAATGTTTAACATATATAAGTAAGGCTATCATGTGAGTGACACGTTTTTAGAAGAGTGCACGCGTAAAAAGAGATTTAGTTCTTTATGTAATGCAAAGTTTACATTACAAGTTTAATTATTTATGTTATGTAAAATTTACATTACAAAGGCAAATAATAAAATATACTTACAATATATATTCTTGTCATACAAACATTTGTGACTCTTTGTTTGACTTATTAATTTAGTAAAATGATCTAACATATTGTTTAAGTCATCTGTAGATTGAATTATTAATCTACCAAAAATTCTCATGAGAATCTTTTAATAAATAAATTTCAGTCCCTATCAAGTGGTAAATGAAGTAAACGTGATTTTTTAATAATGACAAGTTTATTTCAGCATTTAATCATCAAGTAATCTTCATCTAATCAATGTTTCCAATATCTATAGAGGTAGGGTACTAAACCCACCATTCAGTAAATACAACACCCGATGAGGGGATAAAATCATGCGCTGAGCGGTACACTTGGCGTCCTAAACATAGCTTAATTAGAAGAAGCGGACAAACCGTGCGCCAAGCAGGCTACATGCATGGCGCCAAGGTCATAGCCTAATATAATAAACATTTCCTGACACCTATGGAATTGTAGCGCAAAGATTTCCACCAACATTGGACAAAAAGGAAGAATTAACATAGGGAATACCACCCAACAAATGGGGATCGGACAACGCATAAAGGGCGGTACAAAATAGTACAACATGTCCATGTCAAAAGGCCATGATGTCCACCAACTTCCACGACCGCACGGGTGGAGAATATAATTTGTGGAAAGTCTGACAAGGTAGTTGACCATACCCCCTCTCATCCGGCTATAAATACCAATGCATCTCCAAAACGGTAAAACATTCACAATCGAATATTACAACTCTCTCAATATATTCTATTTATACGATCAAGTACTGATTATCACGCCGGATGGTGGTTACGAGAGAATCCCCCCATTCCTCGTAACGAGCTCACGGTATTCTGTTTTGCAGGGAATACTCATATGCGCCAAGAAGGTTTTATATCCCATCGTGAGGAATACTTATCATTACCCTCGGACTAACTTGTTAGACCTTGAGGGGTGGATTTGTGTTTCTTCAATATCATATTAGATTTTGGATTTGGAAACACACATAATAAGTTTTGAAATGAGAGTTTATATCTAGATGTTAATGTTAATGCTAACTAAATATGGAGTCTCCAAAGGTTTAATTTTTTAGCATGATAATTTGAAGGATTAGAAAGTTGTCACACATATGATCGAAAGGAGCTAGAGAATAACATGTGACTATAGATGGTTTTTTTAGTAGCATATTAAGATTAACCACTCATAGTCGTATCTAATAATACTAATTTTTATATTTATTATACAACAAAGCTAAAGTACTAGTTAAGAGTGAGTAAATACGGTTGTACCTAAAGCCACCATTCCCACCAACAATACAAGTTCCATCATGCAGAAACACTGACACCAAGTACTCCTGGTCCCACCTTTTCCAGCTTCAAACTCATAACTTCTCTCGTAGTATTTTGCTTTATACTAACCTACGTAAAATCTTATCTCGATGTTACTGTTGTTTCGTACGTAGAAAAGAAAACCAATCTTATAAAAACCAAAAACAACCAAACCCTTAAACTAAAACCATACACACCAACACCATGGGAACCACCCTTTACCAAACCAAAACTCCAAACATTATTCAAGACCTCAAAGTAACCATCCATGACACCATCACCATCATCCCACCTCACCCGACCGAAAACCGGTCTATGTTTCTATCCAATATCGACCAAGTTCTCAACTTTAACGTCGAAACGGTTCATTTCTTTGTCTCGAACCCTCAATTCCCGCCTGAATTAGTGGCAGAAAAGCTTAAATCCGCGTTGAGTAAGGCGTTGGTGCCTTATGATTTCTTGGCTGGGAGGTTGAGGTTGAACCCTGACTCGAAACGCCTTGAGTTTGATTGTAATGGGGCTGGTGTTCAGTTCGTGGTTGGTTCGAGTGAGTTTGAGTTGGGTGAGATTGTTGACTTGGTGTATCCGAACCCCGGGTTTAGACAGTTGGTTCAAAAGAGCTATGATGACGTGGCTATGCATGATCGACCCTTATGTATTTTTCAGGTATGTAATTTTTACATGTTAATTATTATTATTCTTTAACTTTTGAACTACAATAATTATTATTACACTATTTTATTTTTTATAACATAATTACTTTAGTTCAAAACCGCAATTACTCTAGTTATTTGTGTGTTTATTAGGTTAATCTTATTTGTATCGTATCACACCCCTTTGTGATTGATTATATATATATATATATATATATATATATATATATATTCTTTTTTATAATATATTGATGTGGCGATATTGATATATTCAAGAATTACATATATGGTTTTGAATATGAATATATATGGGTAGTCAAAAACTCATGTTACTGGATTAGGAGATAAAGATTGTTCAAAGCATAATTATCATTGATTGAGAATAACATGGTGATGCCAACATAAACCAACCCCTATGTACGTTGCAAAATCTCCAAATTTGGCCAAACCTAATAAAGAGGTTCATTGATGAGGCTTTCTGTTGTAGTGAAAGTGATTAAAGTTTAAATATATTTATATATTGTAGTACTGTGATTATAAATGACACAAATATCCAATTAATCATGAAACATTTGACTAATATTTTTTTTTGTTCTTAAATGCTTTGCAAATGTATACTTTCTGTTTTATATAATTTCGTAATAAACTATCCACGATCGTAAAAAATATAAATAAAACATGGATCTTGACGATTTATGAAATTAAGTGCTTTGTGAATGCTTAACACTGATTTCCTTTTCTTTCTTTCTAGGGGTAAAGATTTATCTCACATTAATATTTTCGTATAAAATGGTGAAAAAGAATTATTGATATAGTACATATGTAGATTTTTGTCAAATTCTTTTTTTAGAACAACATTATTGGTCTTGGGTTGAAGCCCATGAAAAAAAATTAAAAATAAATTCGCCATTACAAAAAATGAAAAGCATTATTGATTTAAGAAAGTTAGGAGATAAGTTAAGTGTTTAATAATGGACAATGGCCTTTAAAGAAAGGTATATACAACCGCACAATTAGGTCCGCAATAAATATTGCTTGACGAACAATGCATACATGATTAAATAGCTACCTGCCCAAATTAAGTGCCTTCACATGCATGAGCCAAATGTGTGAAACAATTTATTCATATTATATTCTTATTATCTTTTTAAGAAAAAGGCTCACTCATAAGTTCACTAATCTGTTTCTAAATATACATCTTATGTACACCAAATTGTTTTATATTAATATAAATAAATGAAAATCTAGTAATTACTAACAAAAATATTTTTCTTTCGTTACATGTATATAAATATATTTTTTTAAATCGAAAAGCTGAAAAGAATGCTGACGGGTCGACTCATTTAATGATAAATCAATTGTGATATGTTATCTAACACATTCACTTGTTTCGGGCTTGGTTTGGTCTAAACATGATACATGATCGCTTAACGTTCATGATTGTTGATACGATCACATAAGTTTGCACATATTATGGTTAGAACATATTCCTATAAAATTGCTAACAGTTATATGTGTGTGTTGTAAATGCAACAGTTGACATCCTTCAGGTGTGGTGGATTTGCAATAGGTGTGGCAACAAACCATGCAACTTTTGATGGCTTAAGCTTCAAAAAATTTCTTGAAAATCTTGCTTCTTTAGCGGCTGATAAACCACTCGCCACCGTTCCATGCAACGACCGCCACCTCTTGGCGGCAAGATCACCGCCACAAATCCAATTCGACCACCCGGAGCTACTCAAAATCCCTGCAGGAGTAGACCTCCCTAATCCCACCGTCTTTGACTCCCCTGAAGGTCAACTTGACTTCAAGATCTTCAACTTGACCTCAAATGACATAGCCCATCTCAAAAAGAAAGCCAAAGATGGGCCGTACTCACCCAATGCCAAAATAACCGGGTTCAATGTGGTTGCGGCCCATGTGTGGCGGTGCAAAGCTTTGTCATCAGGATCAGAGTATGACCCTGAAAGGGTGTCCACTGTTTTATACGCAGTGGACATCCGGTCAAGATTGAACATACCATCATCTTTAGTAGGCAACGCGGTTCTTAGTGCATATGCATCGGCTCGTTGCAAAGAGATTGAAGAAGCACCATTGGTAAAACTAGTGGAACTAGTGACTGAAGGTGCCAAAAGAATAACGGCTGAGTATGCTCAATCGGTGATTGATTGGGGAGAGGTGAATAAAGGTTTTCCAAATGGGGAATTTCTGATATCATCGTGGTGGCGGTTAGGGTTTGCTGATGTGGCATACCCGTGGGGGAAACCACGGTACAGCTGCCCCGTGGTTTTTCATAGGAAAGATATAATATTACTCTTTCCGGATATTGTTGGCGCAAGTAACGATAACGAAGTGAATGTATTGGTGGCTTTGCCTAGCAAAGAAATGGAAAAATTTGAGGCTTTGTTTCATAAGTTGTTGGCCTAATCACTTGGTGAATAGAAGTACCTAAGTTTGATATTATAATGAAGCATATATAATGGAAGTACCTAAAAGAGTAATGTACTTCAAGACATGACTATATCAATATGTTTTTAAGTAAACATTGAAGCTAAAGTCATGTATATAGTTGAGGTTTATTATGTGCCTTTTAGAGGGTGCTTTGCATCTTGAGATTGTTATTGTAAACTGCTTTTATTTGCATATTAAAGTTGTTATATAAATATTTGTGAGTAAAATATATTTTAGATAAACAGATTATTAGATTTATTTTATTGAAATAAACAAGTCTAGTCAAGTTCAACATCAAACTCGTTTCAAGCTCTATGATCTAAACTCAAGCTCGCCTCTTAAATGCGTTTTCAAGATCAAACTCGACTTGTGCCTCACTCACTTTATGTCTATTACTTGTTTTATTGGCAGACACATAAATATTTTATCAAAACTTCTATAGTAATAACTTTTATTTGATTATTTATATACTAAATAAAACATATAAGAAGCTTAGGGTCAATATTGACTACCAAATGAGCTCCAATATAAACCGCTAACCAGAGTTCAGGCTCGAGCTTGTTTCATTTTAGTTTGATTTTAGATTTTAGCGAGTTAATCTTCAATAGTTGTAAACATAAATATTGCAAAACAAAATATAAACGCATAAACCCAAAAGATGATATAATCCACGCAGGTTGACTTTTTACATGAGTGGACCACGATATCATAGGCAACACAAAACATACATGAAAACACTACTAACCATTGTTGTAGGTACTGCTCATTTGTTCTGCGGCTGGTGAGGTTTTTTCCATTGGTTGAGAGACTTGATTATGGCTTTGTGTTTTACCAGAAGGCAGCAGACACCTTTTAGAGAAAAATGCAGTTATAGATTTTGTTCCTTTTGTAGTTTTCTCTGTTTTGCAACAAAACAAAAGGTAAAAGTTAGCGTGTAACCTACAAGTGCAATTAGCCAAGTACATATGTATGCAGCTGATGTCTTATAATATAGCTTAATAACACTCAATGTATTTCTAATGCATATATTACTTCAAGACACTAGATTATTATTGCAGTAATATTGTTTCTGTGACCATACTTGATTTTAAGGAAATTTGCTGGTTAAAGGTAGCAAGTTTCTGTGACCACCTAGGGGTTCAACCACTAAAGCCCGTGACAACCCGAACACTGACAACAACAACAACAACCCGAGCAGCGGAAAGAGAAAGTTTGACAATACCAGATCCTCATCCTCGAACCCCCCACAGCAGCAACACTACCGAAAGCCCGAATTCACCCGGAGCTTCAACAATCAGGGTCACAACAACAATAACAACGGTAGCGGGCAGGGTTCGAGCGGATATGCTGGGAAATATCCGAAGTGCAACAGATGCAACTATCATCATGCTGGGCCGTGTGACCGTGTCAAGTGTCAGAGATGCGGAAAGATGGGTCACCAGGCAAAGGAATGTAGAGGAGACCTTGCGGAAAAGGGTGCTCCTAAACCACCCATGACGACCAAGGGATGTTTTGAGTGTGGACAAGAGGGACATTTTAAGAAAGACTGCTCTAAGCTGAAACAGAACGACAACAATGGAGGTAATGGAAGTAGCAGTAGTGATGGAAACAATGGTAAAGGAAGAGCCTTTGTTATCGGATCGGGTCAAGCCCGCAATGATCCGTACGTGGTGACTGGTAAGTTCCCTGTGAACGATTGTTTTGCTTCTGTATTGTTTGACACTGGAGCTGATAGGAGTTTTGTGTCGAAAGCCTTTAGTCAACTCTTAGACCTAACTCCAACCCCGTTAGATGCTAAGTTTCCTGTTGAATTAGCTGACGGTAAGACTATAGTAACGACTCATGTACTTGCGGGATGTAAGTTAAAACTGTCAGGTCATGTTTTTGATATTGACCTTATTCCTTTTACGCTTAGTAGTTTCGATGTCGTTGTCGGCATGGACTGGTTATCCGAGAACCGAGCGGAGATTATTTGTCACGACAAGATAGTCCACATTACTACCCGGCGAGATCATTTCGATTCAGGGCGAGAGAAGCGGTATGACCACCAGCGTTATCACCCTCATGAAGGCGCAGAAGTATCTACGAAAGGGTCATCCGGCAATTTTAGCGCATATTGTCGAGAAACCAGCGGAGGAGAAACGAATCGAAGATATACCGATTGTGAGAGATTTTCCGGAAGTTTTCCCGGAGGATTTGCCTGGACTCCCTCCTATACGACAAGTCGAATTCCAAATCGAATTGACCCCCGGTGCAGCACCCATAGCTCGAGCTTCGTATCGGCTCGCACCGGCGGAACTTCAGGAGTTGTCCACCCAGTTGCAAGATTTGTTGGATAAGGGTTTTATCCGACCTAGCTCATCGCCATGGGGAGCCCCTGTCTTATTTGTCAGAAAGAAGGACGGGACTTTCCGCATGTGCATCGACTACCGGGAGTTGAAGAAGGTGACGGTCAAGAACCGTTATCCTCTACCTCGAATTGATGATTTGTTTGACCAGCTCCAAGGATCGAGTTATTACTCGAAGATCGATCTGCGGTCTGGTTACCATCAACTAAGAGTGCGCGAGGAAGATATTTCAAAGACGGCTTTCAGAACACGGTATGGTTACTACGAGTTTTCGGTTATGCCTTTTGGCTTAACCAACGCACCAGCCGTATTCATGGATCTCATGAATCGAGTATGCAAGGCGTACCTCGACAAGTTTGTGATTGTGTTTATTGATGATATCCTGGAATTATTGAAGAAGGAGCAACTGTATGCTAAGCTCTCGAAATGCAAATTTTGGCTTCGCGAGGCTTTTTAGGACATGTGATCAACGAGAACGGTATCCATGTCGATCCCGGTAAGGTAGAGGCCATCAAAAACTGGGAAGCACCTAAGACTCCGACTGAGGTGCGGCAATTCCTAGGACTGGCCGGCTACTACCGGCGTTTCATCGAGGGATTTTCAAAGATTGCTCAACCCCTCACCGCTTTGACTCACAATGGCACTAAGTACAATTGGGGTGACGCACAAGAATCCGCTTTTCAACTGTTGAAAACCAAACTCTGTAGCGCCCCTATTCTAGCCCTCCCCGAGGGAACAGAGAATTTTGAGGTACATTGTGACGCATCGATACAAGGTCTCGGTTGTGTGCTGATGCAACTCGAGAAGGTTATAGCCTATGCCTCTCAACAACTATGGGTTCACGAGAAGAACTACACGACCCATGACTTGGAACTCGGAGCTGTGGTGTTTGCTCTTAAGATATGGAGGCATTACTTGTACGGTACCAAGTTTACCATTTACACCGACCACAAGAGTCTCCAACATATCTACGACCAGAAGGAGCTGAACATGAGACAGCGTCGTTGGGTCGAGCTGCTTAAGGATTATGATTGTGCCATCAAGTACCACCCTGGCAAGGCCAATGTAGTGGCCGATGCCCTCAGCAGAAAAGAAACCGATAAACCCAGGCGAGTGCGAGCACTGCAACTCACGATTCATGCCAACTTACCCAATCAGATTCGCGATGCCCAACTCGAAGCTTTGAAAGATGATAATCTTCCATCGGAACTCATGCGGGGCATGAACAAACAACTTGAAACCAAATCGGACGGGGTTCGATATTTTGAGAACCGGATTTGGGTTCCACGGTACGGAGAGTTGAGAACTCTGGTGATGGACGAAGCACACAAGTCCCGATATTCTATCCACCTTGGCTCAGATAAAATGTACCATGACTTAAAGGCACTTTACTGGTGGCCGAACATGAAAGCCGACATTGCCACCTACGTGAGTAAATGCTTGACTTGTGCCAGAGTCAAAATAGAATATCAGAAACCATCTGGTTTGCTGCAACAACCGGAACTTCCAATGTGGAAATGGGAACACATCTCAATGGATTTTATCACGGGATTACCTAAGACACCGACGGGATGCGATACCATCTGGGTGATCGTTGACCGGTTGACTAAGTCGGCACACTTTTTAGCGATTAAGGAATCGGACAAAATGGAAAGACTGACTCGCGTCTACATAAAAGAAGTGGTGTCTAGACACGGAGTGCCTGTCTCAATTATTTCTGATCGAGATTCCCGTTTCACTTCGCACTTTTGGAAGTCGCTACAGAGTGCCTTAGGCACACGCCTTGATATGAGCACAGCATACCATCCTCAGACGGATGGGCAAAGTGAACGAACTATTCAGACCTTAGAGGACATGTTGCGTGCATACGTGTTGGATTTCGGAAAAAGTTGGGAACCTCACTTACCTTTGGTAGAGTTTTCGTATAATAACAGCTACCACGCAAGTATTGAAGCACTGTACGGACGGAAGTGTCGATCACCTCTCTGCTGGGCTGAGGTGGGTGACAGCCAAATCACTGGTCCAGAACTGGTACTCGAAACTTCAGAAAAAAATGTTCAAATCCGAAATTGCATGGCAGCGGCACGAGATCGCCAAAAGAGTTACGCAGACAAGCGCCGAAAACCTCTCGAATTTCAAGTGAACGATCAAGTGTTACTCAAAGTCTCACCTTGGAAAGGTGTGATTCGCTTTGGAAAGCGAAACAAACTCAACCCCCGATATGTTGGTCCTTACCGGATAACGGAACGCGTTGGTCCGGTGGCGTACCGACTGGACTTACCAACGGAACTCAGCAGCGTACACAATGTTTTTCACGTATCCAATTTGAAGAAATGCCTATCTGATGAAACCTAAGTAGTCCCTTTGGACGAACTACAAGTTGATGAACAGCTACGCTTCATTGAAGAACCAGTTGAAGTTTTGGATTGGGAAACCAAAACACTCAAGCACAGCAAAATTCCAATCGTTAAGGTTCGTTGGAACTCAAGACGTGGACCGAAGTTCACGTGGGAACGCGAGGATCAAATGATGAAAAAGTATCCTCACCTTTTTGAAGGGCTGACCAAACACCGAAAACCGCGAAACCCGGCAAACCGTCAGAAATCACCGGAGGTATGAATTAAATTTCGGACGAAATTTCTTTTTACTAGGGGATGATATGACAAACTGAAAAATTTTTCTTGCTTTTTTTTTCAGACACTCATCGCGACTTGACTCAAATTTTCGGGACGAAAATTCTTTAACATGGGAATGATGTGACAATCGTCAATTTCAGGTTAACTCCGTTAACTCAACTCCGTCAATTCAAACTTAAAGATCATTGAATCTATAACGCACACCTCATTACATTTAAACTAGGGTTTAAATGACGCTTGACACTTACTACATGTGTAGTCTTTCGGGAATTGCACCGAAACGCAAACGAGTTGACGCAAACAATTGGGGAATAAACGAAAAACGTCAAAACAATAATTATGTGATAATTATGTGTTAGACTTATGTGTTATGTGATAACATTGTTATAAACGTTAACTCAATGTGCTAGAACTAGTTAATTAAGCTAGAAAAGTAACATTTGAAAGTGGAGGGACCTAGATGTAACATGATTGTTATTAAATAATATTAAGCTAAAACCCTAGCCTCTCTTTCTCTCCCCAAACCCGATCGGCAGCCCCTTGCTCCCCCTCTCCTTGCGATCGGCCCCCATACACACACATACTACCATTGTTTGATCTTGTTTTTCACAATTGAAGCATCCTACGTCCGTTTCTAGCCATCTTCTACCTTCCTATTGCTTGTGTTGGTGTTTTTGAAGGTATATTTGTGAACCCTAGATTCCGAAAATCTTCATATAATGTGCTCATATGATTTGTTTGATTTGATGATGTATTGATGATGATTTGATGACTAGAATTGATATTGTTACATGTTAATTGTTGTGTCTTTGATTTTGAGATCAAATAAAACCATAACCATGTATGAATGGTGTAATTGATATGCATGGATAGTGGTTATGGGGTCTAGAATGTTATATGAATGAATTGTGGTCTATAGATGGTTAATATGTTGAGTTTTGTTGCAAACAGTTTCTGGACAGATTGTATTGTTGATGTTCAATTGACTGTATCAGGGTGTAAATATGAAAATTGGTTGAGATTATTGATACTACAGTAAACTAGGTTGAGTCTAGTTTCTAAATAATATAAATTTGCAATTTTTGGACGTGTAAAAGTTAACCTTTATGATTTTACAAAAACGTTGTGCAAAGCTGAGTTGTTAGACCTGCTGTTAGGTTGTTTTGTAAATATTATATCTCATGAACTACGAGACCAATTGGGTTGGTTCCACTTCTGGAAGTTGACTTGTTGAGTTAGGAACCTAACCCAAGTGGTCTTGCATTTGTTGGATTTTTAGTTTAATGGGAATTTCAAATAACATTCTGTTGCGCATGAATTTGACTGTTATGAGTTGCTGTAATGTTTTGATCATTGTGAGAAACATATGTGGAATAAAAATAAAATAAAATATGTTCTGGAAACCTAATACATGTATGCTTTTGTGATGATTTTTGGTAAATTAATTGAGATGCTATGATCGGTGGAATAGACTAGTTTTACAAGTAGAATTCTGTCATTAAGAAACTAGTTGCTGAATTTTGTGAAAGTTGCATGAAACATGGTGATTGCTAATTTATTATCGTGTTTTGACCAAATTGCCCTTGCGGGGGATAATTGCTAACTAATTGTCGTATTTTGACCAAAATACCCTTGCGGGGAATAATTCCTAATTGATTGTCATGATTTGACCAAATTGCCCTTGCGAGGAATAATTGCTAGTTAATTGTTATGTGTTGACCAGATTGCCCTTACGGGAAGTAATTGCTAGTGATGTACATTATGAATACATGACACGTAAATAATTGCTCACACATGTAACGTATCACAAATACACTTGTTAAAGTCACACACGATTCACAAACGAAACACGAAACATGTTGTGTGCATAGGTATTATGTGCCGAGTCTAGAGACTCGATAATAGTTCCGACACTTAGAAAATCTCTTTGTTGTTTTAGAACGCTAGAGAGAGTTTTTCGGTGACGCACATCCTTTGGTGAATTATTTTGGGAAATTCTTCGCAAACAGTGAGTTTACTTACCCCTTTTAAACTGTTGTAAACGATTTTCACTTGGGGAGATAACATACTCCGAAAACGCATTTAAGATTTTGTTAATATAGATTATATATCACTTGTAAAGACTAAGTGGCAAACGCAATAACTAAAGTCCTTCATTCACATCGAACCGTTCAATATTGGATAATAGCGAGTTATTGTTGAGTAGTACTACTGGGTTTGACAAACCCCACCCAACGCTAAACTCGACTGGACGTCGAGTGGGTGTAATCTTGGCTAAACACATACCATGGTCGGGATAGACCTGGTGGCAAGGCAAATGATAAACAGTCAGCTTCGGTGTCGAACACTTAGTAATATTTGCTTTATAGGCTAGCTACCTATAGATATATAATTGACATAACACCATCTGGTAACGCAAAACGCTGAACGCAAACGCTAAACGCTTTATTTATATATAAACCTGTGAACTCACCAACCTCGTGTTGACACTTTTAGTATGTTATTCTCAGGTAGCCGAGGCGGGCGCGCGGTATAGGATCATGCATGGTTTTTGAACATTCTGATATGCAAACATGTTTTTAACTATTATTACTTGGGTTTTTAAGTCGTCCTGCGTGACGCAACTTTTGTCTTTTGGTTTTTACGCTTCCGCACTTAATTTCATTTAAACGTTTTTATGGTTTGATTATAACTAATGATTCCGATCCTGTTAGTTCACACCCTCTGACGGTAAAACTCCGTTAGTGGATTTTGAGGGTGTGACAATGAAGAATCGTAGAAGAGGAATGGTAGTTTATAAAGCAAAATAAGGAATATAATCATTCATGGAAAGTTTCGACAATTCTTGTCGCCAGGTGGTATATATGAGATGCTTTTACAAGAAACGGATACTAATTGTCAAGTTGAGTTAGAAGTTTTGAACCTAACATTAACATTAGTCTAAATGATGATGCTTCGGGAAGTTCAAGAAAGGATCTTTAGATGCCAAACTTAAGTATGAGGAATCTAACAAACCAAACCAACCTAACCATTAACTTGTCTTATATTTAGTTGTTAGCATCCTAACTTGGTGTTGGCCTAGATGCCAATACACTTAATCTTAAATTCTACGGCTGTATATTTCTGTTTACACTCATAAATTTCTCTGAGCATATCCAACTCATCATGTCATTTTCATGCATATGTAAGACTCACTATCATGTGTGAGGCCTCTTGTTCCCTACACAAAAGATCTATCCTACTTGCGGGCAGAATACCGCGTGCTATGACATGTTTGTTAGGAAATATTGGTTACAGTTAACTATAATTACTTTGGTCATACTTAAAGAGGGTGTTTGGGATTGCGTATTTTCTCTTCTTATGACTTATAACTTATAACCTATAAGTTATAATTAATTGGTGTTTGGGAAAGTTAAAGATTGTAAGTGTATAAGTCATAAGTTTCAACTTTGTAACTAGACTTATATAATTTTAAGGAGGATAATTGATGCTAGATCGTCGTTATCTGGTAAAAAATAATTCAAATCAGTTCCTAATCATCTAAGCAAGCAAGGGTAAGTAGGGTGTTGAACCACGAGTAATATGTGATCAATGTAACGTGCAACAGATTTATACGATTATAAAGTAACAATTTATAGTGCTGATCACACAAGTAACAAGTTTTGGTTTTAATATTAAGCAAGCAATTAAACGATCTTTCAAACAACTAATAGAAACAAATCATACACGGGGTTCAAGTAAACACATACCAGTAACACTAACAGATTATTTATCAAAGACCAACACAGACTGACTAACGAGATAACCTTAGGCATCACAATCGCTAACACACGAAACTGGTTATCAAACAGTACTTGTCAGTGTGACCAATAAAGGACAATTGTATGCTTCATTGTATTCAACTAATTAAACAACCCTATAAAAAATTATTATGGTAACCGAAAAACTAATCGTTTTGATTGATATAAACCTAAACCAACTGAATGCACAACAATACTAAATATCAATTCTCATATATTAATGAATAACAATTACAAATCATTCTTTCTAATACATGAGAAAATACTGAAAAATACAATACTCTACATCTCGGGTATGATTTGAAGAGACTAGCCGAGCATCGCCATCGATTAATCTTCAATTATGATGAGGAATGCCATTATGATTGATTAAGAGATGATTGGTAGCCCTGGAATTCACCCAAAATCGCCTAACATATGCTCGTTTTACTTCTTGGTCGCTTTTTGTCAACCCATCTTGTTCAGCTTTAGCATCGGCTTTAGGTTTCTCATCCAAACTGTTCCCGAATCCTTCTAACACTTCCCAAGACTTCAATTTATGCTCCGGTCTTCCTGAGATATCATTACATGCTCATACAAGTATCCAATTTAGCATTTTTAACGATCAATTATCTAAAATACAAAAGCACGTATGAAATATCAAAGTTCTAACAATATATTCAATAAAACTACATAATTAACACACTAATATATATACAAAATACCTAACCATCGCATCTCCACACCATCTTTTGTTTGCCCTCAAGCAAACTCTAAAGTAAACATCAACCTTCATCATATGTTTGTCAATTATCACCATTAATACTACTAATGTTTAAGGTCATATCCAATTTCCCATACTAACACTTTTAGATTGACAACCCACAAATATATTTAAATGATGCTATAAAAACAACAAAGTAAGCCCGGACGAGTGTACTTTGTTTCCGGTTAACGCATACATGTTCATACCCCTCACACTATTAACACTCCTCTAATCATAATCGCCACTCATTGGGGCCCTTATTATGTTTTTTAGCCTTTGTAAGATCGATACCAGATTTTCCCAAATCAGGATTATTATGCACCATTTTTATAACGATCAAGTACTCTAAAACATCAAATTACTTTCATATATTTTTATAATTTGTTTTTTCACATCAAAAATTTAGAAATAATTATTGGGTGTAATATATTTGAATAGGTTTTTTGAATTCTAAATTAATTTTTAAACTTTAGAAACTCAAATAACCCGAAACCGATCCGATAAACATTTCTGCCCTTACATGCTTATAATCTTTTATGCCACGTCAGCAAAATGTATCTACAGGAAACCTTAGATAGTAGTTGACAACAATATCCTTTTAAGTTTTAAATACTAATTTTTATATAAAGAAAAACAATATGCTTAATTATAAATCACACTAGGGATTAATATTAATGCATGAATCTAAAAGCTCCCCTCAATACTTCTCGGCCAACCATGATTGTTCCAGTTTTCACGCTAACTGATCACTTCAGTCTCTCTCTTACTTCCTTATTAAAGTCTGATTAATATGATCAACAAGTGCTTCATTTTAGTCCACTTTGTGTGTAGATTCATAATGTGCCAGTCAGTCAGTTCAGTTATATGAATTGATGGTTTGTGATTAATCTGATTAGAGGCTTTGGAGAAAAATGTGTGAGAATGAAGATGATGAATGGGGAGATCTCATTACAACTCCCAATCCTTTGATTCCTGATGAGTTTTTTATTTTGAAAGCTGAAGAAATGGTTACTATTGCAGCTGAAAATGGTGGATCTGATTGCAATGATTCGAGTGTTACTGCTACCCGCTTCGGAGTCGCTAACTATGCTCCCTTATTCACAGGTGAAATCCTATGATTGTTGGTTATCTAGTTTTATAGGTCAAACCTTAAGCCAAACAGATAAAATCTTATTAATTAACGAAAAAAGTTTCATTTTATAACATTGTAACAAACTATTAATTATATGTTGTATGACTAGAATTATGGGATGGTTATGTCTATATATTTTGAATTTCTAAATTTGTATATTAGTTTCCTATGGAAAGTGAAATGCTAGATTTACTTACTATTTTGTGATTATTCATTTTTAATTTTATATATATAGGGGTGTCCTACAACTGGAACCTTTTCATTCCCATTTGTGAGTCAAGAAATTTTAAGCATGAATTCAGCATTTGATGACAGTAATTCTTTCACTAATTACCAGCCTTCACTATCATGGCCATGCATTCAACCAAATCAGGTGAATATATATAGATGTTCATATACTAGTATACCCGTACCCTATCATATGCATGTTGTTACTTGTTAGGTTATTATAGAGTCAGTAGATCAACATGATTAGTGAGATTTAAGTTGGTGCACATATACATGTATAGTGTTGATTATTTGATATTAAGACCATCATGTTGTGGTCCACAGTCTTCAATGTGTGGTTGGCTAATATAATCATGTTGTTTTCTTTATTGTTAATAATATTTTATCGTCATATTTGTTAAAAACAAGATAACCAAGATAAGTAACAACCAAAATTGTAAACAAATAAGATAAGTAAACATCTAAAAAGAAAGCAAATATAAGTTTACATATCAAAATACACAAAACTAAATAAATCAAAATGTATAGACGAAATATTGTATCGTGTCAAATAAGTGGTTGAATCTTGTATCGTGTCAAGTAATTGGCTGGTACGTATCTCGAATAATTAAAAGCTTGAACTAGCACGCAAAACTAGAAGCTGATTTGAGTCCTAAAGACATATACGGCTCGTATCAGTCAATGATACGACTGATGTTTCAGCTCTGAGGAATTGTCGGATGGGTTGGACTGATATGAGTCATATAGGCATAAGAGCCACATGATGTCTCTGGATCAAAGGTGGTGTCCTAATAACATTTACCTATCAAAATATTTTAATATGCTAAAAGTACACAGAAAATTTTAAGGGGTGGTGTTAAACACACCTTTTTGTCACAAGCTTGGGCCGGTTTATCTCTATAATATATGCCGATGAACCAGAACTGCGCCACAACACTAAAACCCTAATACTATATCCCAATACCTATATATGAATATAGCTCATTTTACGCATTTAATTTCCAGTTTTTTTCTAGCTTTGTAAATAACATTTAACTTGGATCTCCACCATGCAGCCACCAGTACCATCTGAATTTCCAGTGGCAATACCTAAAGAAACAGTCACAAAAGAGTCTACTACAGATTTACACTCCTCCAAGGCGTTTAAATATCCAAAAAATACAAACCTTACTGCTGCAAAACCTACCCATACTAAGAACCAAACATTAGTACCTATGAAAGAAACAAATATGATGAGGAGTTCAGAAGATGGATATAACTGGAGAAAATATGCTCAAAAACAAGTCAAAGGCAGTGAGTACCCTAGAAGTTACTACAAATGTACCCATCCAAAATGTCAAGTTAGAAAAAAAATTGAACGATCCCATGATGGTCATATAACCGAAATCATTTATAAAGGTACTCATAACCACCAAGGTCAACGCGATTCAACGGACAACACTAAGCCAGATGACATTAATGATCCAACATCACTTCATGATCATTCTGGTTTAATTAATTCACATATGTCACAAGGGACATCCATGGGTGCTTTTGATTATCCTGAGCTTTCGTATTTAAACAATGATTATGATGTTAATGAAGATGGGACTCACATTGGAGATGAAGATAGATCAGATTTGAAAAGGAGGTGTTCTTTAAATTCTCAGAAATGTAGATTTACTTAATTTTTTTATTTGTTTTGTTGATGGATGAAAAGTTTGGCAAGTTTAGTTTAATGTTTTGATGAATTGTTTTTAGGGAAAAGGATTTTTTTTTGCTGGACTCAAGTTTGGTAACATGAGCTATGCGTGAACCACGAGTGGTGATACAAATCGAGAGTGAAATCGACATACTTGATGATGGTTATCGATGGAGGAAGTATGGCCAAAAAGTCGTTAAAGGGAACCCTAATCCGAGGTAATTTATTTTAAAATGGTTCGGGTAACTATACTCAATAGTTTTTTTTAATAGCGTTTGGATCCACCGCCAACACCAAAGTGCATGAGCCTTTTTGAGACGGGATGTCAACCGGCCTTACTAATTTTGACGCACTAGACCTAACTCACCCAAAAACACCATCAAGGAGGAAACTCATCACTGTGAGAAAACCCCTTTTAGTCAGATTTCGAACCTAACTCAATGACCCAAAGTCTTAATCATCACACTCATGCCATTGAGCCAGAAGGCCAATTGTAACTATACCGATAGTAACCAAGTTTTCTAAATATACTATAAAAGTCATTCAAATATTCTATTGGGCGTTAAATCATATGTAACTTCTTATAAATGTAAATTTAAGTTAACAAATTAAGCATATATTAATGTTGCTTACTATTTATTGATTTACTTTTTTTCAATTTGACTTTAGTTTAATTGTTATTCACCTTCGTAAATTTTACTTAAGTTAATTGGAAAAAATCATCATGTATTATTATTATTATTATTATTATTATTATATACAATTCAAAGGTTTGGTGTCGCAAGGACCCTATTGAGCCATTTGACGGCACCTAATTGGTGCAAGTTTTTTTTTTTTTTACTTTTGCTTCGCAACGAAGTAATGAAACCCGATTGAATGACAATTTATTTTTTGATTTTTTAGTTTCGATATTGTAATAAGCGTGACGGAAACTGGCCGAATTCATTAAAATCACCGCGTTTTCTTTAAGTTCTAGTATCGTAATGAAACGACCGAATGCAATTTTTTTTTTATTTTAGTTTCAGTGTCATAGCGAGCGTGAAGGAAACTAACTGAATTTGCATAGACTCGTCGCCTTAACACCCGGGATCGACAACGCTTGGGTTTTACCAAAGCTCGAGTTTGACCAACCGATGCTTGGCCCGCCTCAATTTTTTATTTATTTTTGGTTTAGTTTCAGTACAATAACACACATAACCGAAACCGGTCGAATTTAGATCGACTTACCATTTTAATGTTTGGGTATTACCACCACCTAGGTTTAATTGATATGTCCTGGCGCAACGCACCAGGTAAATCGCTAGTTAATATATAATAACTAAGATACATATATGTTTTAGTTGGCTCACTTAAAATTTATTATATACGATTGGAACACCTAATGTAAGTTGAGTGGGTTTAGAGGACTTAGGTGACTTAAGCATAAGATTTGAGAAACTTGGTTACTGTTGGATACATTTTCCCAATGAGTTCGTGTTAGAATGAGTTGGGTATCAAACGGATCAAAATGGTTTGGGGATCTTAATGGAGCAAGCTATCTATACCCTAAGATAGAAAAAATGTTTGATCTCGTTCCGCTCTCACCAAACTATACCAGTAGATTTTGCTATTAGTAGGATTTTATTGGTGAAGTGGATAGAAATAATGCGTAAAACATTACTACCTCGCTCTACTAGTAGAATAATAATAGAACGTGTAATAGAACAATTTAGCACGTTGTGTCATGTATGCATTAAATATATACTTTTGGTGGCTTTCAACTCGTTCAGCTCATTTTGACCTACAATTTTATTAGTTAGTTTTGTTTATTGGGCCATTTGACTTCATTTAGCCTAAATCAACCCATTCAGCAAATAGGTTGATATTGCCACCTTTACCGGACACTTTTTTTTTTATACTTGTTCTATTGTTGGTTGTTCTAAATGCACGTGAAAGCATTTACAAACGGTCTTTAGCTATTTTATTTTAGTTAATTATTTTAAATTTAATACAATCTTCTTGTATAAATGATTATAGGAGCTACTACAAATGCACAACTAGTGGTTGCCCAGTGAGAAAACATGTGGAACGAGTTTCTGATGATTTAAAATCAGTGCTTACAACTTACGAGAGCAAGCATAACCATGAACTACCTGCAGTCCGAAACAGTACTCATACCCACTCAACCTTGGACGCTTCAACCAACACTCCTAATCAACCATTATCCAAAATTCCCAAACTCAAACCCCAAATTCAAGATCTACATCGTTGTTACAACCCAAACTTCTACCATGATTATGACCTTCCATTCAATTTCATTGGAAATTTTGACCCACTATCTTTTAACCCTGCTCTATCTGATTTCCCGGTTTCACTACCACCTTCGACAACCATGATTCTTAATGGTTTTAGTTATAATGAAAGACTAACCCATGACAATCAATCTTTTATTGGACAAGTGAGGGACAATAATAGAAGATTCTTTCAACCGAAACTCGAGCACGATAACGGGTTTTATGACCCTCTCAATGCACCATCGAGGTATTGTCAAGTGATTCCGAATTTTCCATCACAATTTTGAAACTTCGAAAATTTATTATTATTTTTAGAGTAGAACAAATTTCCTAATCTAGGTTCAAAACATTCATTTGGTCATCGTTTTTTTTAGCCTTGTTAATTCAAATATGTAGTGAGGGGATTTTGCAACACTATAAATAAAATGCAAACAATTTTGAGTTCATTCTATCTTATTTGTTGGTTGCGGCTAAAAGCCTAGAATTCTATGTTAGGATTTCAATCACTTTGATTATGTCTTCGCTCAATGTTTAATCAATTGTTACGCATCTCTCTTCCCAAGATATAATGACATGATGATGTGGAATCCATTCTAGGTCGATTAAACCTAGCTAAGAGGGATTCAAGGAACTAAAATTATTATTGACACCCAAACATGATTTTTAGTGGATGTACCCATGCATTCATTGATTTTAGTATATAATAAAGTTATACAACAGGTTAAACTAGATCAACTTAAAGCTTAATATTAATCTTAAATATAAATAAACGAAGCCTCTCTACATTCTTTAAAGCTACCAATTGCTTTATTTATAAATGAATGTTTCTCATGCATTTGACTTGAATTTACGAGTATGAGTTTTACCAAACCCAAATAGCCCTTAAACGGGTTATAACATCTCATTAAATTAAAAAATAATCCTGCCAACTATTTGGTATGAAATTCCTATAAAATAGTGATATACTAAAAATTAATGTCCTATTTTTTTTTAAAAAAAGATATTATCTGTATTTAAGAAACAATTTTATAGTAAAAAAATAAGCGGATCATGGGTCTCATCATCAAATAGCTTTTAAATATGGTTATAACATCTCATTTATTTGTGAAATCATTTCATCATCAAATCCTTAGTGTATTATTAATTTTTTTACAACAAATAAAATTAAAATTCAAAAAAATATATAAATATTATAAACGAATAATGTAAAACAACATATGAGGGTGTAAATAAATTACTATACATGTTGTGCGCAAAAAAAGAAGAGGAAAATGAAAGAAAAAATAAGGAAAAGAAATGAAAAACTATAGAACTAAGAATCTTAATCTTAAATATATATATATATATATATATATATATATATATATAAACAAAACATTTAAAGGCTCTTTGGTTGCTTCTTACATTTTCTTAAGCTAACAGATTGTTTAATTTATAAATGAAGATTTCTCATGCATTTGACCCGAATTTACGGGTATGGGTCTCACCAAACATAGATAACCTTAAACGGGTTATAACATCTCATCATATTAAAAATTAATCTCACCAAATATATGATATGAAAATCCATAAAATAAGTATATACTAAAACTTGATATCCAATTTTTTTTAAGAAAAGGATATTATTTATATTAAGAAACAACTTTGTAGTAAAAAAGATAAGCGAGACATGGGTCTCAAACCCATAACTTTTAAACGAGCTATAACATCTCATTTATTTGTGAAACTCTTCCATTATCAAATCCTAAGTAAATTATTAACTTTGTTACAATAAATACAATTAAAATTCAAAATGTTATAAATATTATACACGAAAAAGAAACACAAACCCCGTAATACGGAGGATAAATAATAAATAAACAAAGCCCAATCCAAGCTTGTGATTGCAAAATTAGTTACAAGTCAAGTTCGTGATTGAAATTTACTTAAAGAGTGAACTGCGGTTTTCGTCCCTGTGATTTGTCCAAATTTGCGGTTTTAGTCCAATTGTTTCAAATTTGCGAATTAAGCCCGATCCCACTAACCTCGTTAAGTCTGGTAGTTAAATCCATCAACGTGTCCCTCACATGAGGGGGGTTTTGTCCTTTTTCTTCCCAAATAAACCCGACCCTAATCCACAAACCCCCCTTATGGCCTCACGTGATGGGCACGTTGATGGGTTTAACGATCAAACTTAACGAGGTTAGTGGGATCGGGTTTAATTGCAAGTGAAATGAAACCATAGGGACGAAAACAACAAATTTAAAACTATTGGACTAAAACTGCATATTTGAACATACCACAAGAACGAAAACTGCGGTTTACTCTTACTTAAATTACTTTCACATTAGAGTTTTAGACATAGAAATTGAATTCCCATAAAAAGAAAATTTTCCATTTAACAAAAAACTAACTTTTATCTTCCCGTGTTATGGGGTTGCTTTACAATTTTCGTTTTCAATATTTAAATATTTTTTTAATTTTAATTTTATCTATTATTAGAAAGTTAATAATATATTTAAGGTTTGATATAAAGTGTTTCACAAATAATTGAGATGTTATAACTCGTTTACAATCTATATGGATTTAATAAAACCCATGATCAGCTTATTTTTTTTAAGTATAAAATTGTTTCTTAATAATAAATAATATTATTTTTTTAAAAATTGATATTAATTTTTAATATATCCAAGACCCTATTTTGTAGGATTTGCATATCAAATTTTTGGTGAAATTAATTTATAATTTAGTGAAATGTTATAACCCGTTTAAAGGTTATTTGGGTTTGATGAGACTCATACCCAGGATTTCGAGTCAAAACACATGAGAGTTCCATTTACAAATAAACTATTTGATGTCTTAAGAGGATGTGAGAAACAACCAGAAAGCTTTTAGAGCAGGGGCGGACCCACATAGGTCCGATCGGGGTCCCGGACACCGATGTTTTTTAAAAATTACTTAGAGACGGTATATTAAATTTTGTAAGGACCCCATAAAAATTAATACATGGAACCTATACTATTAAGATTGAACTGGTACAGTGGAAAGTCTCTTGTTTTACTTGTGAGAGGTTGTAGGTTCAAGCCCCACCATACTCTTTTTTTGTTGTTTTTTTAAAATCCTAGTCTTAGTTATAAAGTGGAAAGTCTTGTTTTACTTGTGAGAGGTTGTAGGTTCAAGCCCCACCATACTCCTTTTTTGTTGTTTTTTTAAAATCCTAGTCTTAGTTATTCAGTTAGGGTATTTGTGTTTTTTGTTAGTTTCTCTCATATAGTCATTATCACCATACAACATATATAATGTTAACATGGATTTTGCATATTCTTTTATTATTTACCTTGTGTATGTATATTATAATTAATCATTTATTTGTGTTAGAGTTATTTTTTCATGTTTTGGTCAATTATGTAAGACCATATATATAGATTACGTTCATGTTTTTCGGGTATGAATTAAAAGTGTATGTTTCATCTAGTTTGTAATTTAGATTCTTTCTACTTACTCGTTTCAATGACACCATAGTTCCGTGTTTTATTATGTTCCTCGCCTCGACTCGACCCGACCCGAATAACGACCGACCCGAAAAATTTTGTAAACCGAAAAAATTGGGACCCCATTGACAAAAAATCCTGTGTCCACCACTGTTTTAGAGGTTACATTTATATATATTTAAGATAATAATAAATAATAATCCTAATAACCACATACATTCCCTTCATGACAAATAATGATTATTGTTAAAAATATAATTTTATTGGTGATTTAAGTCACAAAGACACCAAGTTGGCAAGTTTATTACGTCATCCGAAACATAGGTGACAATGTGGTGGAACAATGGAAGTGAGAGGAGGAAGAAATGAAACAAGAGAGTAATTTTGTATGTGCACGCTTTTAAACGTATAATTATTTTATTTAACTACAAATTAATGAATCATCTCATTATGGGCGGCGAGCGGTGGTGGTATTTTATTTAACTACCCTTTAAAAATCTATTATTTTTTTGTAAATTAAATATGCATTAAATAGTATATATTAATAATCATTTGTTTCAAAAGACAATATTATCCTTCTAGAAAACTATTATTTTTAAAGTTAATACATCAAGTATTATATTATATATATCAAAACTTGTAGAGCTCTTAAAATTATAAATTATAAAATTCTTAACATACTGCTACATACTTTATAATATAGTATAGACACAAATTATATATGATTAAAACACCTGATAAAAGTTGAGTTAGTTATAAAAAAATCTATAAATTTAATTATATATTTGTGAGTACTATGAATTTATAAATGATTAAAGTCCAAAAGAAAAGCCAAAATTCTATATGAGTTTGGTTTCATATGAATATTGCAAAAGACAAATGAATTTGCATGTGTTTCAGAGACTTTGTCAATTCACAGACTAGGGCATGTAAGAATATACGTAGCGGTAATTAAACATAACCATGTGTTTTCTAATACATATTATCTTAGTCAATAATGACTAATTTTACAGAAAGTGAGATAATAGTAAAATGTCTATTTCAGTCATTACACAATTATTATTATTTTTTATTTTTCATTATAATAAAAACATAAATTAAAAGACAAAAGTTTATGATTGGCCCAACCCT
>NW_027499998.1:0-46825 GCF_021521415.1 Bidens hawaiensis | reverse complement strand
GGTTTTGGTTAATTAACCAAGTTAAGTTTGAACTATAATTTAACTAAATGAACAATCATTAACATAAAACATGAATTGAATGAATGTTAATGTATACATACTCTTAATGTTTTTCGCTACATGAATGGCACACATACCCAACCCACATATATACATGTATATATAGATATAAACATGTATTCATGTCGATTTAAGCATGCCTTAGTTCTTTCCGCTTCGTTTTGGTTAGTATTCGGTTATGAGGCGCCCTTAACCATAGCCATTACAAATTAACCGGTCAATCAAATAATCTTAACCACAACCGTCGGTAATTATTAGTTATTAGTCAATTCGGTTTGGTGGCGGTTCGATTACCAGTTATTGTCGATAAACAATTAAGGCTTACTCACCCCTACATGTGATCTCCATAATTCAGTTGGCCTCTCTAACCTTTAACCCTTTACATGATACTTGCATAACTTACTTCTTGAGTTCTAAAAAGATTTAACTAACAAGATTAGTGCTCTAGCTTGATGAAAAATATTAATAACACCTACTCTCCACGCCTTTAGTTTTCTAGAGAAGCAGTTTGGAAACAACAACAAAGGAGCATAACAAAGGATCTCTACATATTATCGACCTAATGTTTTCTAAGAATATATCACCTGTTGCAACTCCATGAATTAAGGTCAACACTTTCAAATTGGACCACCACATCTATTTGTCATACTTACTTTTCACGAGTTTCCTATCAAACAACCAAGGTTTGTAGCATGAGGAGGTAAAATTTCTTTAATTTGCAAGAGTTGTTGGTAGGTAGTTCCAGCAATACCCAAGATTTGTAGCCTGAGGAAGTAAAACTTCTTTTATTTCAATTTTAAATAAACTATAAGGCTAAACAGTGGTAACTTACAATTTAATAAGTCATCCATGTTCCAAATTAAATGTTTTGATGCCTATTTTTTTTTTTTTTTTTTTTTTTTGACTCCCCTGGTGCCATATTCAAGTCTAACTAGTATCCCTTTTTCATGTCACTGCTTTTTCTTCATACGTTTTTCCCTTACTCTTAACGTCCTGTTCTTGAGTTTTTTTAAAGGAGGGAAATGAAAGAAAAACTAAGGATAATTAAAAAATGGATGTTCTTAAGTTTTTTTTAGAATAGAAAGAAAAGGAGTAGGAGGAGTTAGGAGGGATTAAATTAATGTATTTTTCCAATAAGTTTTCCTCCAAAAAATGGGATGATTACTAAGGATAACTATTTTTTAACATAGTTATCCTTTCCTTTCCTCTAATTTCCTTTCAACTTAAGAACACACCTGATTAAAAAAAATTTATTTCCTTTCTCTTCCCTTTCTTATCATTCCCTCTCATTTCCTTTTCTTTTCTTGGTTAAAATACTCAAGAACAATGGTTTTGTTTCTTATTAAATGATATTATTTAAATTTATGTAAAGAAGTTAACTTTTTTCTTTTTGGGATATATATTATCACAGTGTAGGCATTTCAAACATATTATGGTTGTAAAACATAAAATTATATAAAAATCAGAATGGTAAAATTAAACGTAATCGGAAATTCAAATGTAATATTTTTTCTAACAAACTAACGGGTAAATATGAATCTCACGGTTTGCCCAATACCTGACCAATAATTACCCTACAAATATCTTACGTCCACGAGTACGAGGACAGGGTACAACAGTCGAGACTTGTTTGTACAATCGGGATAAGTCATTAATTATTAATAGTCGTTCAAAAGTCATCTCCTTGTCACCCCAATGAAAAATCTCTCTTAGGCCATTAGGAAACTTCAACACACTTAAACTATGCATAGTCATCAATTGTCATGATACTTATTATTTAAAACCTACCCGATAAAAAAATCCTAATAACATTCAGACACAGTGCCATATCATCACAGTGTTTTCTTTTATGTAATGATTTGTAAGAATTCATTCCCACCACTCATTAAAAGTGTATGTAATAAAATACGTAGGTTTCTGACTAACGTGATGATGTGGATAAGTCAATCAAGAATATATATAAATATTACCTATACTAGCAAGGGCAACTAAGTTGTTGAATACACAGGAATCAATGAAAAATGCTAATTAAGTTCAATGTTTCTTAATTAGTTATACTAGTTTGCACAAAGATTATATGGCTTTTATAGTGAGTTTTTCAAATTTTTCACATCAGGTTATCCTTCGAGTAAGGTACGCCAAGTCTGTCGTACCATACGTTAACTCTGACAAAGTCATACTCCAAACCTCGTACGTTGATTCTAGCGTCTGGTACGTCAACTCTAATTTTTCCATATTTTTTTACTTCTCCGGTGTGTTGAAATCTCATTCCTTTGGTTACATCCAAAAGCTTCAACACCCATATTTAAGCTCCAGAACCAAGTCAAGATTTGAAGTCGTTATCTCCATCAGGCAAGGCTAAATCATTTGTGACCACTTCAGGTGTAGGATGTTGCATGAACAGATTATTTTGTGACTATTCACAAAATAATCTGTTCATGCAACATCCTACACCTGAAGTGGTCACAAATGATTTAGCCTTGCCTGATGGAGATAACGACTTCAAATCTTGACTTGGTTCTGGAGCTTAAATATGGGTGTTGAAGCTTTTGGATGTAACCAAAGGAATGAGATTTCAACACACCGGAGAGGTAAAAAAATATGGAAAAATTAGAGTTGACGTACCATACGCTAGAATCAACGTACGACAAAAAGTTTGGAGTATGACTTTGTCAGAGTTAACGTATGGTACGACAGACTTGGCGTACCTTACTCGAAGGATAACCTGATGTGAAAAATTTGAAAAACTCACTATAAAAGCCATATGTTTTGGTTTTCCAAAACTTTTAAGTTACTTGATTAATAACGGATAAATACAATCAAGATTACTGGTATGTTTTGTTAGACATGCTTTATTGTTTTCACCTTTCTTTAAGATGCTCTAGCTCACAAAAAATGAAGTCAACCGATTATTCTGATATTTAAATTTTTTAAACTCTACTTATTCACCAACTCTTTAATGACATGAAAAATCTGGTATGTAATTAGAGAATGTTAGGTTAATTACCAAAGTAACCTCAAAGAAAATAAATGTCAAATAAATGTCAACTAATTTGGTATTATTGATGACTTTCTTGAAGAGTGTTGCCTAATGTCTAGTAGATTACCACAACCCCACTAAGTCACTTACCACAAACCAAATTCACAACACAAGTTGACACAAATAAATTATGTGCATATGGGGAACTTGGTATGAGACTATAAAAGCCAAAGAGGAAAAGTCAAAATCGTTGACTTCCTCAAATGCTTTGTACCTAATGTCATTTTCTTCCTCTTTGGCTTCAAATTCCTACACAATTCTTGATGGAAAATTGGTTGACCTGATAAAGAATTTGACTTGGTTGTGGTTTATTAATAATTTAACTTCACCAAACCAACATCAAATTGTAAGACACTTATCTTGAGTTTATTGATAGACATATATTATTCATTCAGCTTGTTTCTTATTAGAAATTTTAAGTCAATGTTAACACATATGAAACCGATCACTTTTGACTGCACACGTAAACATAATTGATTTCGCTTTAATAACAATACTTTGAAAGACCGGCCTATAATTACACCGTGACGTTTGATCTTACATTATTAGAAATTTTGATCGGCAAGAAGATCAACATCCCCTCAAAATTCACCGTTACACAGTGACATAATAATAATAATACTATTTATGTTATACGGAAATAAAGAATTCATGCGGCATTCAAATACAACGAAGCATTCAAGCTCTTCTTCATCATCTACATTCATATTATTAAAAAAAATTAACATACCATTCATCTATAACCAAACTTACAAGCTTTTATTCATCATCTACATTCATGTTCATAAAACTAAAGGGCTCTACATCAACACTATCCTAAACAGTAATCACCATTGTTTCTTCGATTTGACAACTTTAAACCGCGATCCACTCATCTTCATCGTCCCAATCCGGCAAACATGATTCAGAAGCTTCAACCAGTTGCCTTATCCTCTCGACCGGAGACTCACAGGAGAAATTAATCATAACCGTAGTCGTGGATTCCAAAACTTGAACCACTGGCAAAGATTCCCAGACACCTTGATCCAATATACTTGTTGGCGAACTTCTTATATCATAACCCGAATTCGAATTACAAACAAAAGGATGTTGCAGTAGTTCTTTAGTCGTCCACCTTTCTTTAGCATCCAACCTCAAGCATTTATCCAAGAAATCTTGACCCTCCTCAGATAAACATTTAGGAAACTCCGGTGCCTCACCGGAGTATCCAATTCTGTATAAACCCAACACCGGATCATTTACTCCAGGCCACGGGTGGGACCTGGTTGCCATTTCGATTATTGCACACCCAACAGCCCACACATCAGCCTGAAACCCTTGTTCTTCGCCTCGTGCAACTTCTGGCGCCATAAAAACCGGTGTGCTGACAAATTCAGAAGTTGTTTCACCATTTGCCACAATCTTTGCACACCCTAAATCTCCAACTTTGACACCGGATTCACAAATTAATATGTTGGAGCATTTAATATCGCAATGCACTAGATTATTGACGTGAAGATGATCCAACCCACGTAGAATTTGGTAAGTGTTGGATCGGATTAGAGGTTCATCAAGTGATCCTCCTTGTTTCTTGATCACGTCCGAAATTGTGCCGCCTGATGCGTACTCCATGAACAGATTATACATGGGTTTGTTGCCATCATAACTGACATCAAATCCCATGCATTGGATTATGTAACTGGAGTTTAATTGAGAAAGAAGGTTTTGTTCTTTCTGTAAAGACGCGGAGTCTGAAAGCTTGGTGGATTTGACGGCAAAACGGTCGCCAGTCGATGTGGTAGCGACCGAGACAGTGGCGTAAGATCCCCGTCCGACAACGGGGCCTCGTTTCCATTTCATTGTAGAGAGTTTTTTGAAGTTGAAGTGTTTGAAATTATAAGCTGTGAGTTGAGGTTTTGTGAGTAGAGAATAGATGCACAATATATACACATACAAAACATATGATGCAATGAGTTTAGATTTTGATAGACAGTTGGTGGGGTATTTACTTTTGTTATATTAAATTATAGTATTTTTTTTAATGTTTTTAAGTTATGATTGACCAAAAATATATGAATGTGTCATAAAAAATTTGCATTTTTGCTAAAAAAATGTTTTTGAATTCGTAGGAATATTTTGTATGGTAAAATTTTATAACAATCAAAACCATTATAGTTCCACGCATAGTCGTAATTAACGGCTAGTAGGATATAAGGAGAGGGTGATGAAGGTCGTTGGGTCCCGTACCGAGTGGCGGAGCCACATTTAAGTCATCGGGTTCAGCTGAACCCGGTCAAATTTCGGTTTTATATATAATTTATAGGTACGATTTAACGAGCGAATTCATTCTTTTTCGGCGAACGAACCCAGTCCCAGTGTCAGGAAATCTCTTGAAACATTTCACCGTTTACTGTTGAAAAAACAAAAACATGAATTTTAGAGAGAGACAACGATGTCGTTTTCTTAAGCTTTGAGTACGTACCATTTAGTTTTAGGGCATGCATGGAAAAGAAGATGGTGTGAGAAGAAGTCTTGTCAATTTTTTCTCGCTCCCAAAATATATGTCCAGGCAAATATTTTTTTAATTATAATTAATATATGTAGCACCGTATTTTGTTTAATGGTCATCATCATTGATCTATATTTATTTTTATTATTTTTAACGGCTAAAGTATTATTAACAAAACTCCAATGCCTAGCAAGAAGCTTGAAACGGAGGAACGCACAACACCAAACTTCAATATCTTTTTAAATGTACAATTATACAAACACGACCAATCAAGTTCCTCTCACCATCCCCTATTTTTATCCATAAGAATATACTCCTTTAATTTTGATTTCATCCATCATCATTTTAAAAATATATTCGAACTAATCGTATGTGTGGAGATTATATTGTAACATCATGAAAATTTCGGACCAAAAATGCCAAGTTTCTAAAGCCAATGGCCAAAAATAAAAATTCTGGAATTCCGACTTATCGCGATACGCAATCACTCTTGACCCAACGTCATCGCGTATCGTGATGACGTGGTCTGACACAGGGACACCTGTCCCGCCACGTGTCCTCACGTGGCACAATGTCCACCACGTGGCAGGCCTACATGTGATTCAGCATAGCTACGTCGCGATACGCGACAGCTAGCTTTTGGCCCATCGTGTATCGCGATGAGTCCCCGGATCTGCCTATAAAAAGGGGCCTCCAACCCATTCCTACATCACCCAACTTTCACAGCTCATTCTCTCTTAAAAAAATCATCTCTCTAAACCTCGTTAAGCGTGCCATGACCCCGTCTCGTAAACCGTGCCGATCGCGACGATGATATCTTAAAGAACGTGCCATCCCAAGACACCGACACCCCGCCTCGAAGTGCGTGCCGACGAGTTGTGAAGATTGGTGTGCCTCGGTTCGCGTGCCAAGGAAGGTGTTAATAAAAGGAAGCTCGAGAAAACGAAAAGACATCAAAGTGCTACCCAAGTGTCTAGGGTTTTGATATGCCAACCATGGTAGGCATAATGCCCGAATAAAATATTAATATAATATTAAAAAGGCTTTAAACCCAAGTCGAAGATATACTCAATACCTCGAGCAAATAAATAAAGAAAATTTAACAAAGAAAATATAAAGTAAGAAATATGATAAAAATTATATCTTTGTTATTGATAATATTATTAATTGAGTTTCTTAGATATTAAGTAAAGAAATATAGTATACGTTTCTTCTTGAAGAAGAAACGTAGTGTTTAAAAAAAGTAAAACAAGTAAGACTAGAGTTTTAACTTGTAAAACAAAGAAAGTATATTTAAACTAAAGATTTAAAAAGAAAATATAATCGAGGTAAAGATTATACAAAAGAGACTAAAGGTCTTAAGCCAGATTAAAGATCTGATATTAATAAAAGGTTATACTCGTACTATAGTTCCGAGATAGCAAAGACGAACCGATCAGTGAAGTGAAGTTGATCCTTTCAAAAGGTGAATACGCCTAACTTATTAAACTTGTTTAATCGAGTCAAATTAAAATTGATTACATGATATTACGTATCTCTAAACCATTATAAACAAAAGTAATTGCTGGCCCTCAGGCTGTCGTGTACGTTTGTTTGGATCCTTACATATGTGGTAAGTCGGTGGGCACACCGCGCCACACCTGGTTATTTGTTTCCGCCATGATGGTCTGGACCTAAGTTACGTCCGAGTGAGGGTAATCATGTGTATACTGATGGTATCTAAGTTATATCGAACGCTGCGGTGTTTGCTGAGCGGTTTCGAGTAGAGCTAAGTTTATAATTGTGTTTTGTTTTAACTTGATTATTCCTAAGCCACGATGGGCCGGACCTAAGTTATGTCTCGAGGGGTAATCAAATAAAGAAAATATTTTATGCGTCAGCTTATTCACCAGCATGTGTTGCTGAAGTATTTTCTAGTATTTTTACAGGTAACGAAGGTTAGCCGCACTTTAAGAATTGAAGTTGATGGTAGATGATCTAATGGCTCAGATCCTTTTTGTTAAACTTTAAAATATATGTAAATGGTGGTTTATGAAACAAGTAATCTTTGTAAACTTTAAAAGGGTATTTTATAATCCCGTCTTTGATTTGTAAATATAATATTTTAATCCATGCTAATATTTCCGCTATTAAACCCGTAACTCTGATTTATTTACAAAAAAGGGATACCAATATCTGGGTCGCACACCCAGGCCGCGGTTTGGGGTGTGACACGTGTTGGTATAAGAGCCATCGATCTTAGCGAATTAGGTATTAATTAATACCTAAGCTTCGATCCAAGTGGATAAGAATTATTGGTATTAATTGTTAAATTTAAATAGGGATAAGATAGGCTGGTAAACCTTTTTTTTTATCTCTCCTCAATCTAAACCACCCTTAGATGTCTTTTAAGAAAACAATTGACGGATACATGCGCGACGCAAGGAGAGCTCGAAACCCCGAACAAATACCGAAGGACAACATGAGCGAAGACTACTATGAAGATTTCTTCAACCAAGGTCACCCAATTTATACGACCCACACCGGTTTACTTTCCCGGCACTGAACAACTACCAATCAACATACCCGAAGATCCACCGATGCAAAGGTACGATCCTCCTAGAAGTTCAAGTTACCATCCGTCCGACATTCCGACGTATCACCGGTCTGACATCCGGATGTACCACCCAACCAATCCCCATCCGTCTTATGCATTTCTAGCCAACAGACAAATCAAGGTGGAACCCGAGTCCGACTCTTCCGACTGGATGCAATGTCACTCCGATCAAAGGCAATGGCATACTGGAACCTCTGCTTACAATTCTGTCGATTCTCACCCCAACAACTACGATGGACCTTCTTGAAAGCCAAAGATGAGAGTCATTCAACCTTACGAGAGTTATCACTTGCATCATTTGGTGGCCGATACAACAAAAGCTATGGAGGAAGATGAAGACCCAGAAGAAGAGGAAGATCCGGAAGAATAGTAAGACCCTGAGGAAGATCCAAATGAAGAGATCTCTGAGGCAATAACAACTCCAAGGGAGGAACCAACAAAATGTGACTGCCCACCCGTCAAGGATGTGTACAACCATTCTTCCACAAGAGTCCAAGCTATGGTTCTGTAGACCCCTATGTGCAATACCTTCAAGAAATCAAGAACAAGTTTCCTCCAAGCTTTCCACCATATCAAGGTAAGATTACTTCAATTGAAGAACAAGCAGATGAGACACGTGAGCAAGTGGCAGCTGCTGAAGCCTTTTTCAACTACCCGTCTAATGTTACCTCGTCACCATATCCAATAACTCACTACGACATCGTGATGATGGGATACCGTGATCCACCGCCACAATACGGATATCCAAACGTCATTCCATAATCCCAGTAATAGCATCTCGACCGAGCATTACATGACACCGATGAGTTAAGGAAGAAGGTGGCCAAAGAAGGAAGCAAAAAGAAGAAGATAGGAGACAAGCTTCTTTATAAGTGCAACAAGATGACCAAGATGGTGAAGAAATTCATGAAGGACTAGAGAATGTGATCAAATGTTTGTTGTTAATGTTGTACGTGCGTTTAAAATAAAGAACGTTACATCGTTCTAGTAAGGATAGGGAAATATATATATCAACATAATGATATATATATATATATATATCCTTTATGATATATATATATATATGTAAAATAAATAAATGAATAAAATGTGTTATTAAGAAAAGAATGTAAAATATTTTAGTATGTCGAATCAAGAACAAAGCAACGCAGAAGCTCCTCGAAAGGAGGCAGAAAACCGCGCACAAAAAGAAAAAGAACAAGAAAAAATACTTGAAAAATATATGAACCAAATAGAAGATATGATAAAGAAAGCCGTGAGAGCCGAATCCCATATTAGAACTCAAACTAGGCAAACTCACTCCGTTGAACCATCTCGAAAATCCGTTAAATCCCGTCCTAAACCATCTCACATCGAAGAAAGTGTTCATGAGTCAAATGTTAATGGCGGCATTAAACAAAAATTTAAGAAACTTAAAATCGAAAGTTGCTCGTTCAAAGATTTCAAAAATTTTGGTCCCAAAGAATTTTATGGAGAAAAGGGCGCCATTGCGACGGTAAGGTGGCTAGAGGAAATGGAGTCAATGGTTATAATCAGCAAGTGCTCCGAGTAAGCGAAGATATAGTATACGGCACAAATGTTCAAGGGCGAAGCTCTGGAGTGTTGGAGCACATTGATCATGAGCAAAGGAAGACATATGATGTACAACTTGATGTTGGAGGAGTTTAAGGAAATGGTGCTGGCGAAATTCTGCTCAATGCACGAGACCGATCAAATCCAATCTAAATTTCTCAATCATAGAGTAATAGGAACCAATCTCCGTGAGTACAACACCAAGTTTCACAAGTATTGTCGACTAGTGCCCCAGCTGGTAACCCCTGAGTCCAGCAAAGTCACACGATACATATGGGGTCTTCCGCGGGAAATATGCGACATGGTGAGGTCTCACTTACCTCAAACTGCCGATTCCGGCATGGCGTCGGCTGGTTATTTAATGAATGGTCTGATTCGTAACAAGGAGGAAGATAAGAAGGTGGTGTCGTTGAGCGACCACAAGAAGACTGGATGCCCGATTCAAGGGAAAAGGTGTAGATCAACGCAAAACTGGATTCAATTCCAACTACACCCAATGTAAGATATGCAAGAAATACCGCAAGGGTATATGCCACTTTGCTTTGTCTACAACCATAACTGTTTGCGAATCATGACACAAACCCGGCCACGCAACGACTGATTGTTGGAAAAAGATGATGACTTGCTACAACATCAAGGAGATGGGACACCTAAGCTTCGAGTGCCCCAAGAACAAACACTTTTCTACGTAACTGTTTGCGAATCGTGACACAAACCCGGCCACGCAACGACTGATTGTTGGAAAAAGATGATGACTTGCTACAACTGCAAGGAGATGGGACACCTCAGCTTCGAGTGCCCCAAGAACAAACCCGCTGGTGGTGGTGCGGGTGGAAGTGGTCAAAGGAATGATGGAAAGAAAGGCAATGCAAGAGTCTTCATGCTAGATACCAAGAAAGCGGCCGACATGCCGGAAACCATCACTGGTACGTTGTTAGTTAACGACGCATATGCTAGAGTTCTATTCGTTTCAGGTGCCAACTTAAGTTTTATAAATTATAAATTTTGTAGTCTATTAAACGAACCTCTAACAAAATTAAATAAAACTCTAAGCGTCGAGACCGCTAGTGGCGGAATCGTTAAAATCTCTGTAGCCTTAGAAAACGGAAAAATCTTATTAGCTGGTTACGTTCTGCCTATTAAATTGTTGCCCATAACTCTTGCTGGTTTTGATATAGTACTTGGTATGGACTGGTTATCCAACAATCATGCTCCTATCATTCGCAACAGCAAACCATTGAACTTCAAGCCACTGATTAACGAACCATTCGAATTGAAGGGGACAAAGACGCTGACCAAGTTAGCATAATATCCATGATTAGGGATAACAAGTGTTTAAATCAAGGATGCTTAGCATTCACTACGTGAATATCGACCTTCAGCCACACATGTGGTCTTGGCGATTTGCCACACTTCGGCTTAAATGTGTGGCTAAAAGGTCTTTGACCATGTTTGAAAATCTTCCAGAATGTTTTGGCCACACATATTATTCTTCACGTGACCATTCTATACCTAGTCAGGTACTTTTCCCCACACTTTGAAAAAAACTGTGACAAAAACTAACCACATTATAAAAACGTGTGGCGAAATGTGACCTACAGTCATAGTTTGTTTGATATTTGATACATGTGACCAAAAACACATGCATTAGCCACAAACTGTGACATTTAACTAGCCACATGTTTTAATATTGTGGCCAAATTTGACAAACGGCTACTGTATTGATAAGAGATGTGTCTAAAAGGTAAAAGATATAGCCACTTATATTACGTTGTGTGACATAATGTCACATTTTCTAGCCACATTTTTAATAAAGTGGCGAAATATGACGAACAACCATTGTATTTATTAGTTATGTGGCTAAAACGCTTAAAATATATGGCCACTTACACGACGTTGTGTGACCAAAGAGTAGTTTACTTTTATTTTTCATAAGTTTTTTATTTTCACGGAAACACATATTATGTGTGGCTATAAGTAATAAATGGTCACACTAAAATACTTTTAAGTGTGTCCAAATGTAATTAATGGCCACTTATACGAGGTTGTGTGACCAAAGAGTATCTTAGTTTTGCTTTTTATAAGTTTTTTATCGTCACGGATACACTTATTATGTGTGGCTATAAGTGATAAATGGTCACACTATAATATTTTTAAGCGTGTCCAATCGTCATTAATGGCCACTTATACGAGGTTGTGTGACCAAAGAGTATCTTAGTTTTGCTTTTTATAAGTTTTTTATTGTCACGGATACACTTATTATGTGTGGCTATAAGTTATAAATTGTCACACTTAAAGGATGTTTTAGTGTGTCCAAATGTAATTAATGGCCACGTATTCGAGGTTGTGTGACTAAAGAGTATCTTAGTTTTGTTTTTTATAAGTTTTTTATTGTCACGGATACAGTTATTATGTGTTGCTATAAGTTATAAATTGTCACACTTAAAGGATGTTTTAGTGTGTCCAAATGTAATTAATGGCCACTTATATGAGGTTGTGTGACCAAAGAATATCTTAGTTTTATTTTTTGTAAGTTTTTTATTGTCACGGATACACTTATTATGTGTGGCTATAAGTGATAAATGGTCACACTATAATATTTTTAAGCGTGTCCAATCGTCATTAATGGCCACACGTTGATTTGACGTGTGGCGACGTCATCATTGCCTTTACAGTTTCTTGTGCCGTCAAATTCAAATTGTCAGGGAGATGTACCGGCGGTTTCCGATGGTGTTTAAATACCAGTCACAATCAAAATCACAATCAATAATCACAATCACAATCCATAATCAGAATCCACTATCACAATCACAATCCACCTTTCTTCCGATTATAATTTCCGATAATGGCTGCAGCTTGGCTCGAACGTGCACCGGGTGCTCAAGCCCCCATCTACTACGGCCCCACATTTTTCACGATACGATTCCACTTTTTTCCGGCGCCGTCCGGAGGAATCAAAGGGTGAGGTATATTGACTATGTCAACCCTCAAACCTTCACGTACCAACAACTTAACCAAATGGTTAGGTGGCTTGGGTACACGACTGTTGATTATTTCAGCACTGAAATGGTAGTGCCGGGAATCGAGGTGGCGTACATCGAGTTGAACGACTTGGAGCACTTCAAGGCGGTGTCCGTTTATCGGGCATTCCATTCTCAGGTGAACCTTCGCCTCCATAGGCTTAGGGACTCCACCTACACATCCGATGGCATGTACGAGAGGATCATGCCCTCTCATACTGTTGGTGCATTTTGTGACTGTTGCTATGCAATTCCGACTAGTTGGGTGAATTTGTGGAGGGAGCCAACTTCACGTGTTGGTGAAGTTAGAACAACTTCACGTGTTGGTGAAGTTAGGAACAACTTCACGTGTTGGTGAAGTTAGAACAACTTCCCCATAGGCGAAGTTAGAATAACTTCGCCATTGGCGAAGTTAGGACAACTTCGCCTACATGCCCAAGCCCAAGCCTAAGCCCGCGAAGTTGGTTTGTCTATATATATGCGTGTCATGTTTAGGGTTTAGTATCTAGAAAAACTGAGAGTATTTGTGTAGCTGTCATTGTTTAGAGAGAAACAGCTAGAGAGTGTCGTGTGGGCAGACCCGAGGTAGAGCTCACCTCTGGTCGGCCGTGTTTTTTGTTTTGTTCGGTATGTAACGTGGTTTGGTTATTATATAAAGGATCTGCAGATTCGTTTTATCCCATTCGTGTGTTTGTTTATGTGTAATTGTGTTCTTCGTCTCCTACACCATTAAAAGAGTTTAGGAGGATTCCGCACTCCTAGACCTCGTGCGGATCTCGTATCGATCAGCGACGCCCCGGGGGACTTACACATACTCCAAAGGAGAATCCGGATGTAGATTCGGATACGGAATTTACAGGGAGGTCTACGATGGATGTCGATGTAGATTCTGCGACGGAGTCGGATGCTAGGAGCTAGTTAGTTTTATGTAATTTGGTTTTCTATATTAATGTAAATGTTATTATATTTTGGTATTAATATGTTATGTGAATTTGTTAATCATATTAATTTTTTTTAATACATAATCACTTATATTATGTGAATGTTATTATTGTAAATGTTATTATTAACTGTAAAGCGTGGAGCGTTTCCAAAGCGTGATATATATAACTGGTGGCTGAAATTTAATGACTTTTTTTTAATACCTAATCACTTATATTATGTGAATGTTATTATTGTAAATGTTATTATTAACTGTAGAGCGTAGAGCGTTTCCAAAGCATGATATTATTAACTAGGAGTTATTATTGTAAATGTTATTAATTATTAACTGTAAATGTTATTATTATATTTTGGTTTATGCGTATGTATAGCGTATTTGATGTAGTTTTTTTAATTAACTTTAAAATAGATGTTAGTGTGATTGAATAACAAACTAGACCTAAAATTTAATTTTTGGTAGTTGAGACAATAATTTATTGTAGTTCAGTTGATTTGTAGCGTATCTAGTAAGATATACTAGTTTTTTTTATTTTAATTAACTTGAATGTAGGCTATTATTACATAAATATATTTCCAAGATTTTTGACAGGTATTAAAAGCGTACAAAGCGTGTGATTTACTAGTTTTTTTATTTTAATTAACTTGAATGTAGGCTATCATTACATAAATATATTTCCAAGATTTTGGACAGGTAGTAGGTATAAATGTAATTAATTTCCAAAAATAATTAGCTTCTGTGCATTTCCAAAGCGTGTGGAAACCATTTTGACAGGTAGTATGCAGTTATAGTGTGTTATACACTCAACAACCAACTATATAACAACAGAGACTTTAATGACTGCAATAAAACTGGTGACTGAAATTTATTACACTTCTATATATGTTATGTGAATTCCAAACTTGGCCAAGCAGAAAAAATCTAAGGTTTCCACAGATCTTAAACTTCCCAAAGATCTTAGATTTTGATAAAATCCTTTCCAAAACTCAATGCCATCACCAAATCTTAAATCTAAGGTTACTAGTGATGGCATTGAGTTTGGAAGCGGTTTTTCAAAACTGAATTTTATTTGTTCAAAGGCTTCTTCAAAGTCTAGAGGGTACAATTTTGGTATGCAGGTTAGTGAAAAGAAGGGCATAATGGTCTTCTTTTATAAAATGAGTTGATAATGTTTGCAGGAAACCAGCTATTGAAAAGTATGTTGAAACATAACCAAATAGAGGTTGTGCAAGAAACAAAACCATCAGACGAGAAATGATGACTGTCACCGAACACCCTAGACAACATGATGCATTTTTGGGCTTTCTTTGTATTAATGTAACTTTGATATCACACGAGTTAGTTATGAGTGTAATGACTTTATTGATCTTACTATGGTACACTACAAGTCAATTGTGACTTTTATTGATGTAACATGATGTATGTTTGAACTTGACACCAATTGACCAAAATAGCCAGAAGATGAAATGAATTCAACAAACCGGCCTGTACGTATAAATAGTAATATTATTAAAAACAACCAATATTTCTTTAGTTTGAATTAATAAGTACAAAGTAAAGAATGGTGATATCATGTATCACAACTATATTTAAACATTATTTACATCTAACTAGCCGAACGAACACAACTGCTGGGTCGACAACCCCGACATCGGTGTCAATCTCCATTACGAATAGTTGTAGGCTTTTTCCCGGGCCTCCAGTAATCATCCGGGGACTCATTACGAAGCAGTTGATTTGGTTGTACAAGTGGCAATGTATTACCCTCATGAGGGAAAGTTACCATACTAAATTCCTCATTGACCTCGTCATACGAATGCCTGTAATTCTTGGGTGGAGTCATGAGGACAACATGCTTTTTTCTATCCAGCTGATCTTGAACATAAAACAGCTGGCGTGCTTGCGAGGCCAATATGAACGGATCATCCTTGTGGCCAAATTTGTTTAGGTCGACCGACGTGTAACCAAGAATATCATGTTTGACATGTTTACGGTCAACCCATTGGCACATGAAGACCGGAATTCTTTTAGTATGATAATCTAGGACCCATATCTCTTGCAAAACCCCAAAATAAAAGTTTTGTCCATACGTCACCACGTCTTTTTTGATGTGCATGTCATCCGCCTCTACACCAACCCCGCTGTTCTGGTAAACTCTACCATCATGAGATTTTATACGAAATTCAAAACCGTTGATGTCGTACGAGTCGTATTTGTAAACGTTGCTGTGTGCTCCGTGTGCAATCCACTTTACGGTTTCCGATATAGAACCTGGGGAGCCCGCTAGCTCTCTTTCAACCTGAATTTCATTACAAGGATTAGATTCTTCACCTACATTGCAGAAACTATAAAAGAATTTTAAAAATTATAGAAGAGTTAATAAATTGATCTACCTTGTCACGTAACCAGTCACCAAACTATAAAGTATGCTCCTTCTCCAGCAATGCTTGTCGTTTACCAGGCATTTGGTTTTTCAAAGAGGTCTTGTGTTGTCTGCAAGTAAGAGTATAATATATTGCGAATTAATATATATATATACATACATACATACATATTTATATATATATGTATATATTAATTTTGGGTGCGTTTGCTTAGCGTTTTAGGTTTTTAGCTTTGTTTTTTGCCTTTGAACGTCTCGCGTAACTACCGTACGTTAAGGCATTAGCGTACAGTAACTGCACCCTATATATATATATATATAATTTAGAGTATATATGTTAGTAATACTTACTCGATATACGACGCTATTTCAGACGAATTCTGCAGCACATAGAAATGTGCTCTCTTGAAAAGATCAGGAGAAACTTCAACTGATTTAACGCCTGTGACAAGAATTGTCTCCCCATTATCATCATGCTTATCATGTGGAATACCAACAGTACTCTTGATGTTTTTTTGGTATTCGCTTAGAAACTCGATTGTTTCTTCCGCAATGTTCTCCTCAGCAATGCACCCTTCTGGATAAGTTTTGTTTCGCACATGCCCTTTGATAACCTTCATACACCTTTCAAAGGGATACATCCAACGAAAGCATGGTGGCCCACATAATTTTATCTCTCTAACAAGGTGCACGGTTAAGTGAACCATGACATCAAAAAATGATGGCGGAAAGTACTTCTCCAGCAGGCACAGTGTAACTATTTGCTCTTCCTGCATCTTATCAAGCTCTTCTACAATGATTTCTTTACTACAAATTGACCTGAAAAAAAAAACAAAGCCTGATTATAGCATTTCTCATTGGTTCTGGCATGATGGACCGCATTGCAAGGGGCAGAAACTGTTGCATAAGCATGTGATAATCATGTGATTTAAGGCCTTGTAGCTTCCTTTCTTTAAGATTCACCAAACTAGAGAAGTTAGAACAACACCCTAGTGGAGCCTTCAATTTATACAGTGTTTCAAGAAACATGTCTTTTTCTTGCGCTGATAATGTGAAGCATGCTGCAGGCAGTTCTGTATTGTTGCCTTTTTCTTTCGGTTGCAACTCCTTTTTAATCCCTAAAAACTCCAAATCCTTTCTAGCTGCCAATCCGTCTTTTGTCCTACCGGGAATGTTCAGCAACGTCCCGACAATACTTTCTGCCACATTCTTTTCAACATGCATCAAATCAATACAATGTTGGACAGGTAAATACTTCCAATAGCTGAGCCGTTGGTACCATATGTTGAACTTCTTCCAATATTGGTGCGGCGTTGTGCTATCCCTTTTCCTCTTACTCCCACTTAGGGATTCAGATCTTTTTCCCCATTCATTGTTAATGTTTTGGATCTCGTCGTATATCTCTTCCCCTATCATAGGCTCTTTAGCGGTTCTCATCTCCTCTTTTCTGTTGAACGTCTTTGTTTGTTTTCTGAAAGGGTGGTCATGTGATAAATACCTTCTGTGGGTAGCATAACTCTGCTTCTTTGTGTGATAAAGTCGAACACACTGAGTGTCACCCCGACACACCACACAAACTTTGAATCCACTGTAAGGGCAACCACATAGTGTACCAAGAGCAGGGTAATCATTAATCGTCCATAACACAACTGCACGTAGTGTAAACATTTCTTGTGTATATGCATCATATGTTGGCTCCCCGACCTTAAATAAAGATGCTAGATCGTCAATTAGAGGCTGTAAAAACACATCAATATTGTTTCCTGGCACTCCGGATATTAATAAGGAAAGCATGATGAATTTTCTTTTCATACACATCCAAGGTGGAAGGTTGTAAATGACTGCTAAAACAGGCTAGACACTGTGGTTTCTGTTGCCTCTATGTACGTTGACCCCATCAGTGCAAATCCCTAGACGAAGATTTCTTGGATTGCTTCCGATGGTATCAGAGTACCTGTCATCTATGGCTTTCCATGCTGGTGAATCTGATGGGTGGCGTAAAACACCGGGTTTATTGGTACTCGTGGCGTGCCATGTTAAATTCTCTGTTGTGGCCTTTTATTGAAAGAGGCGCTTGAATCGTGGAGTAATGGGAAAGTACCACAGTACCTTAGCGGGCGGGTTTATGTAAGTTTTGTTAGTCTTCTCATCCACCTTCCACCTTGACTTGTTACAAATTGGACATGCTTCCAAATCCTTGTAATCCTTATAGTAAATAATGCAGTCATTGATACACACATGTATCTTTTCGTATCCTGAGCCCATTGCCTTCATCATCCTTTTGCCCTCATACATATTATTTACCATTTCGTTATCTGCAGGTAGCATCTTTTTCAACAATTTCAGAAGTTCATCAACGAACTTATGAGATACCCCGTGCTTGCTCTTCAAGTTGAGTAGTTGTACTAATGCAGACAACTTGATGAAGTTAAGACATCCTTTATATAGGGGCTTCACAGCGTCAACAAGTAGTTGTAGAAACTGTTGATACTTCTTGTCGCCTTTGAAATTGTCTTTTGTAGCATTTACCATTTCTACAGTTTCACAGGCATCTGTTGGAATGTTGGTGTCAACAAACCCAGTATTATTATCATAATTGGTTGGAATGCAGGTGTAGGCAAACTCAATATTATTAACATTAGTTGGAATGTTGGTGTCGGTTTCTCCATGTTTTATCCAAGTAGTATAACTCTTATCAATTCCAAACCTGTACAAGTCATGTTCTACATCGTCTACACTAAGAGATACGTGGTTCACACACAGAACACATAGACATGAAATAGAAATTGGTGGTGATGTCTCCTTGCAATTACGAACTGCAAAATGTAGAAATGCCTTAACACCATCTTTATATGCTTTACTGCACTTGTCGCCTACTGACATCCAAGACTTATCCATCTTCCAAGAATTCTTTATTAACTGTGTCATCAACGATATATATATATATATATATATACTAATTAACGCCAATAAATGTAACTGACTAAAAGCAAAAATATTTGGTGCTCACCTGAGATTAATGAAGCTGTTTGGTAGGATTGATATTGATGAGAGTTCAATAAATACACTAGAAGATCATTTATTAGGGTTTTGTGAGATTGTGAGATTTTATTTGGTCAATACTAATTGATTTGTGAGTCTTCCAGAAGATAACTCGATTAATTGGCGGGTAAAATGAAAATTTTAAACTTCTAAATTTCATTATATAAATATTAGAAGAGGTTCTATTACGTTCTCAGGGTGTAGCTCAAACGGTTGAGGCGATTGTGATTAAACATAGATTGCAAATATCGTGGGTTCGAAAATCAGGAGGGACATATTTTTATTGATTTTTGATAATAACCTCTTTTTAATGAAATATTATAATAACCTCTTTTTAATAAAGTAAATACACTATGATTTTGGAAACACTCAAACTAAACTACGGAAACACTCAAACTAAACTACTCAATAAGCCTTTAATTGCGTTTAGAAACATAAAAATACATCATAATAGCTGGTCTAAAATCATAACTATGTTTCTTAGCTTTTAATTACAAAACTAATTAAAAGCCCTAAAAACAACAAGAAGCAAATAAAATACAATATCTTCACTTTTTTTCTGATTCTATCCTTGAAGCTACAATCCTTGCAATTTGATCCTCTAATGACTTATTTGCCCTTATCAAGATAGGAATTATGTTTGTACATCTTGTGCACACATCAGATCTTGTGGACGAAACACAATCAGACCATGTAAAGAAATCACATTTTTTGCCCTAAGTTAAAAAGTATAGAGTTTAGGGTCAACAATTGTAGATGAATTCCAACTTTATTTTCAATTTCACTAACCTGAGATGCACAATTGTAGAACCTCCGACCTGGATTTTTGGTGGTCGTTGATGTTCTTAGAATGGCTTCTTGACCACAAAAACCTTAAACCTGAGATCGATTGTTACTGGATGTTGTGGTCCGCGATGAGGTTTCTTCCATGGTGAAAAAGGAGTTTTTATTGAAAACAAAACTAGATATATAAGTATATATATAGGAGGGTTTAGAAAGGAGTTGTTGTACACATGCGTGTTACTAGCGTTTTAGGATATTTATATATGTCTATGTACAGTAGCGTGTTGCAAGCGTAATAGAATCTTTTGAACAAATATATAACATATTTTAAGCTAATTGATTACACACATTTTTAACAAAGAAAGATGAGAACCATTAATCCATATTTACCATACATCAAAAGATGCATCACAAAAAGTACCATTAATTACAATACATAAAGCATTTGAAGATAATCCATATATTTACAATGCACCACCATCACTCCGCCTTGTCCACAGTCTCCGCCCACATCTCCTTAAAACTCATGTTGGTTGACACCGTAGTTATGGTGTCAACCAGGGTCTCACAAATTGAGTCGTAGCATTCAGACTGTTGTTTCTGATAATCAGCAACCATTGCTCAAAACTCATTGTCATCTTCAAACAACATGATTTTACATGAGTCGAAGGTCTTTGTTTTTTCGAATGCGAGTGTAGCCCTAATCGCTTCGATTGTCTTCAACAAAGTGTCGTCTTTCCCTTTCTCAAGATCCATCGTTGTTTTCGCCATGTTCTTCACGGTTTTGTCAAAAGAATACATTTTTATTATCATTCTGAAACTGTTAGTGTGATTGAGTAACCGGTAAGTTAGTAAGTTTGATTTGTAGTAAGATATAGTAAGATCTAGTAAGATATAGCTTAACTTTAATGTAGGCTATCATTACCATAATATTTTTCCCGGCATTTTTGACAGTTGAGTATAATTGTGATCAATTAATTCTGACAGGTGATATAAATGCAAGTAATCTCTAGATTAAACAAAAACACATGAGGCAAGTTTGTGCGTTTCCCAAGCGTGGGACACCCTTTTGTTTTTTTATTACAGAGTTACTATTCGTCCGGTGGCGTTTCCCAAGCGTGGGACACCCTTTTGTTTTTTTATTACAGAGTTACTATTCGCCCGGTTGCATTTCCCAAGCGTGGGACACCCTTTTGTTTTGTCTGTGAGTCTTTTGGTTATATATACCTACGCCACATTTGTGAAACTCATATACCTACATAATTTTAAATTATTATTTTTAGTTAATAATAGATTTCTCGTCATCATCATCATCATCCAGATCCTACAAGGCTGCCCTTAGAAGGCATATTGAGGCTCAAATCGAGATAGATAAAGCTTGTCGGGAAACTCTTACTGAAGAATTTGTAAAGACTAGCAACAACTTGGATGCCAGGGATGTCATTGCAAAAGTTCTTACTCGAATGCCCGCTAGTACTATCCGAGATCTTGCTGTTTTATTTATGGTTGATGTAGGACAGAGAGAGCTTGACGAGTTAAAACTTTTGGGCAAGGCAATTCTTGAACTGAATTGCTCAATGGAATTGAAGTTGAAGTTTCTTATGTCACTCAGAGATTAGTATGTGATGGTGTTTCATGGTGTGTTTTTATGTGTGTCACCGTATGTTTGTGATGGTGTGTTTTGGTAATAATAAAGTTTTTATGTTTGTGTTAAAACATTGATTCAACATGTAACTATTATCTTAAAGTGCATTACAAACTGTTAACAGAAGACTAGAGATCTCCATAACAAGTATCTTAAAGTACATAGCAGTCAGTTTTGAAATAATTCAAATTTTTTGTTGCCTTATCTTAAGTTCAGCAATCAACTCATCTCCGGTTAAACGAGTGTCGTCATTTTCATGGAATAGCAGTGCATTCTTGATAAGAGTATTTCTGTGTTGGTTTGTATCCGAGAGGAGGATTTTGCACAAATACTTTAACCTCAACCCTTTTAGTTGTCTTTGTTGTTCAGGTCCTTCGTTTTGGAGATTACACCCCCATGGTCTCTTCCCATCATATTTCTCCATGTGTCTCTTAGCAAAATTACCACAATCTATTCCATTACCTTTTGTTCTCCATCTCATCTTCAATCTATTGATTGTTGCTACTTGGATTTGCTGAGTAATGGGGTGTTTGATTGTTTTAAGATACATGCAAAAGACGTTTCTCCACACAAAATAGAAAGCAATTTAAGTATTTTGACAATTTTTATAACAGGTATATATATGTTTACCAGTATATCAGGAGTCTTTCCGTATCTTTCTTCAAATTTCTGTATAATTGCTTTTGATTTGTCTTCTAAGCTTTTAAACTTTGCATCAGCTGGTATTTCTTGGTTTGCACTGTTGTCAAGTAAGTCTATCACTCATGTTCGAAGATTGAAGGCAACCACAATGAAATGCTCGTGTTGTAGAATTGGCATGAGTACTATAGCAACCTCCTTGAGTGATAGAATTCTAGTCCTTGCCATTTCTCTTTCAAAGTTGTCTAAAAACACATCCAGTCTTTCTTTGTCTGTGAAACCCATTGACTCAAAATAATGGTCACTTGTCTGAATAATAATTAAAATTCAGATGATTAAAGCGTTTATTTAGCGTTTTCTAATAGTACAAACAAAATAGATTAATTTGTACCAGCAAATTGCTTGAAGCAAAGAATCTGAACGGTGATGCTGCAGATTTTTTCTTTTCTTCATAGTTCATTACTTCACTGAATGCATCCATTGCATTGGCTCGGATATAAATGCCAGGAGAGAAGCTTTCAAAGACCACCTTGAAATTTTCTGTGTGAGTGGTCTTGTAGACCTCATCCCAAATGTCTCCAAGACAAAAAAATATATACGCTGAAAGTATTTCTTCATCTTCTGTGACACTAGCGGATGCGTCGACCTCTCTCAGAAGATATGGAGAGTTCAGACTATCACTTGTTGACAATCCGATATCAATTGTTAAACATAAAACAACTCACATTAAATTTGACTGAAAATAATTGTAACTATAAGTAAATACCTTATTTGCCCTTTTGGTTTTTATTTGTAATTACATACCTCTTTTGCCCACGCAACCACTTTATTAACAACTTCATCAATAACTGCGCACGAGACATTGTTTTCTTGACCTGCATTACCTGCATCATTTTTTACGACAGCCAAAGATGTAATATGTTCAACTGTGATTATAATTAAGCTGGTATATAATTAAGCTGGTACATATATGATATACCTTTCTGAGCAGCCACTGGACCACCAACACCAACATCTGAATCAACTGCATCACACAGATGTAATAAGTTTAAAAGAACAGCATAAGTGTTTTAAGAGCGTTTTAATTATACTAATAATTAATTTAACCCAAATACCTTTTAGAGCAGCCACTGGACCACCAACAACATCTGAATCAACTGCATCACACAGATGTAATAAGTTTAAAAGAACAGCATAAGTGTTTTAATAGCGTTTTAATTATACTAATAATTAATTTAACCCAAATACCTTTTAGAGCAGCCACTGGACCACCAACACCAACACCAACACCAACACTAACATCTGAATCTTGTGTTTTAGGGACCACATTATTAGTGAATCTGTTTTCCCATTCACAACATCTAGCAAAGATATTCTCATTTGATGGATGTGTATCCTTTCCTTGACAGACCAACTCGTTGATCTCGGAGCAAATTTTATCAAATTTCTTCAACTTGTTATCCATTGCCTTATTCCAAGACTATAAAAAGAAAATATAGTTTGGGTTAATTAAAAAAAAATTTCAATTTATCCCAGCTAGTTGTAATAGATTTAAATAATAGTCAACAAGCACGATAGGCATATGCAAACTTAAAGGTGAATAATCGCTTACATAATCATCCAAATCTTGTTCAGCTGTTTGATCGGCATTATCTGTGTTAGATGCACTTTGACCATCTGTTTTTTAATTACATATAATGTTGTATTACATAAAATGCATGTAGAGATAAGAGATACGAGAGTTTTCTACAAGAAAATAACAAGTTTAATACCATGTTCTTGTTTCTCCTCAGCTGTAGTGTTTTCTTCAACTCCAGGCTTACCGGCAGCACTAACCGTCACAGTAGCAGTAGCAGCAGCCGCAACAGCAGTCTCATCAAGTCTCTTCCCGGCAGCACTAACTGTCACAACAGCAGTATCAGCAACAACAGCATCAGCAGTCTCATCAAGTCCCTTCCCGGCAGCACTAACGGTCACAGCAATAGGAGCAGCAACAGCCGCATCAATCCCTTTCCCGTCAACACTAAACGTCACAGCAGCAGCAACATCATCTTCTTCTAAGGGAGGACCATTATTCTCCAAGTATTTTTCCATCTTATTAAGAGTAGTTGTTGTTATGTAGTTGACTGCAGGCGTTGTAACGGGAGTCCCAAATGGACCATATTTTTTTTGGTATTTATGCGTGTAAAGCATCACAAGGAATGTGATCGGACCGTTGTATTGAACGTTGATACCTCTCCATTCTTCCTTTGTCGTTTTCAAGTTTTCAATAACATAGCTGCACCAGTCCATATTTGGAATATCGGAGGTTTTATCAATTGCGGCGATGAATCGTTGATTGACTGTTGTTGATTATGTCACAAATCCTATACAGGTGTTGACCGACACAAGGAATTAATCTTAAACAGTTCACCAACTCCTTGATCCGCGGCCAGTTTGTCTATCACATGCTTTATACTTATTCTTGCACTTGCTGGGAATTGAGATTTGAACAAATCTGTAGTAACATCTTCTCCCAATCTTGGTCTATTCTTGCCTAAAACAGGAATCTTACCCATTGGTATCCCCAACACTTCATGTACTTTTTGTGGTGTTATCTTAATAACACCGCTCCCAATGTTCAATTCATTTAAACGGTTATTATAGTTCATGAGCAACCAATATCCCAAATTTGTTGGAGTTTGGGTTACTTGAAGTCTTAACATTGACCCGAAACCTATTTCTTCTACACAAGTTTTTTGGGCAATGGTCATTGCCTTCATTGCATCATCAATATTAATAGGTGCACACCTATTTATCAATTTTTTGTCTACAAATTCAACAAAAGGTTGTCCCTTCTCGGCTGGCTTCTTTTCTTTAACGGCTCTCTTTTTCGGACGCTGAAAGTCCGGGCCAGAGGTGCTGGGTTCCACCTGTTTCCGCTTTGACAACAACCTGTCGATTTTTGTGTCAAGGTCTGAATCAGAATCTGCTTCCACAACATGTTTTGTTTTACCCACCAGAGCAACTTTTGTAGTCTTCACAGTGATAAATTCTAATACCAAAGCCATAACACGCTAATCATACGCATATAACATGCTTTAATATTATACATAGATTTAAAAAAACAAGGATATGTATTACAACAACAACAACACGCTTATCATACGCATATAACATGCTTTAATATTATATATAGATTTAAAAAAACAAGGATATGTATTACAACAACAACACGCTTATCAAACGTATTAATACATAAGAAGATTCAAAGAAATGCTTACATTTTAAGATTAAGTAAACCTAAAACGCTAAAATAATCATAAAGTAACACCTGTTCCATCTTCATTCTGAGACCTATCGTGCTTTTGCTTCGTCCTTGGTTCCGTTCCAGAAGTAGATGAGTTAGGGTTCTTCATTTGGGTTCCGTTCCAGAAGTAGATGAGTTAGGGTTCTGAGACCTATCGTGCTTGTACTTGTCCTTGTGCTTCACCGTAGAAACAAATCGTCGACGGTTTTTAGGAATTTTGACTTACTTATCCACGTTCCAGAAGTAGATGAGTGACTTACAAGGGTAGTTATTTGACCCTTTTGAAAGAAGGCGCGTGCTTTTAAATTTTAATCGTACGGTAGTTATTTGACCCTTTTAAAAGAAGGCGCGTGCAATATATATATATATATATATATATATATATAATATTAGTGGGTGGTGGTGGGTTCAGGTGGTCATGATGGTGGTGGACGGTGGCGGAGGTGCGGTGGTTCGTGGTGGCGGATGTGTGGTGGTGGTGGGCAGTGGGTGGTGGTGGCGGAGGTCGGTGGTGGTGGTGGTGGTGGGTAGTGGGTGGTGGTGGTGTGGTGGGTGGTTGTGGTGGGTGGTGGTGGAGTGTGGTTAGTGGTTGGTGCTGGGGGTCGTAGTGGCGAATGTGGGCGGTGGTTTGTATTATGATTGCGGATATGTAATACATGAGACAATGACGGTGCTATCCCATATGATGACCATGATGATTGGCCCAATTATGACGATACGATGCTAATATAACTACCTGGGTTGGTGGTGGTTATCATATTGATGCTGCTAACCTATATATACGGTTTGCTTACGCCAACCCATACGATGGTGACTGTAGCTCGTACGACGAGCATGACGTCTATGATGATGATCACACATATATATGATGAGGACCAATTATATGTACCTATATGATAATACGCCACACAGGCGCGCACGCACACACACACATGTTGATGATAATGGTGACACCGATGTTTAATGACATGTAACCCATATGATCGACGACGACCATGATAACGTATACGATGGTCATACTGATGGTAGCATGTACGACTGATGATGTCGTTTAATGACGACGACAGTTCATAAGATGGTGCCGACAGTGATCGCTAATATTGGGCGTTTTGTTTATGATAACCCATACGATGCTGACTACATCCCGTACATGGCAATCGGATGATGATGATGATTCTGATGATGATTATGGAGATGTGTGACGATGATGACGACACTGATAGCGAGATATATGTTTGAGCCCGTATGATCAACGCCGACTACGATAGCCTATACAATGACCACGGTGATTACCCGCACGTCTGATGATGATGCCGTTTCATGGTGATGGTGATCGATGATTATGATGATGATAACCACTATAATACATGATAACGATGATAACTTTATGATGTTGATCATCATCATAACACATATGGTGATTATGATAACCTAGAAGATGATAATGATACAAAACTACATATTTGAAATGATAACACTAGAATGTTATAAGCCTCTCTATTACGAAGTTGTAAATCTTATCCAGAAAATCTTACTAACGGTTAAGATAATACTTCAATAATTTCAAATTTATTTAAAAAATACGATTTATTAAACGAACTCAACTTTTAATGAAATTTAATACCGGAATGTTAGTAAAAAAAATCTAAAAGTAAGACTATGTTTTTATACTATTTTTTTAAAAAGTTATAAAACAAAAAACCAAAATATATAAATAATTAAATGTGTAGAATAAATAAAACCAAAATTCAAAACCCTTTTAACTTCAAAACCCTAAATCGACTTCTACTTCACTTTACTGTAATTCGTAGACATCGCTTATCCTGGTAAGAACATAAAAATGTCACGTCTCAATAATGGAGTTAAGTTCCTGGTAGATATCGACAGCGATTCCATGAGTAGGATGGTATGTTAATATTGTTATCTGGTTAATTTTTTTTATTAAACATTTTATAGTTTTGCGACATATACATTCTAAGAACATTTTTTGTGTTACTTATAGCTCATTCCTAAAGCTGTTCAATCAATGTTTGCTGACATGAAATCGAATACCGGCTGTTGTTTGATTTACGATCAAAGTGTTAGAACGTTTTCTGTTTTTATAATCAAAGTACTTGATGACTTTTATTTTGGAACCGGTTGGACTGAATTAATCAGAGAATGTTGTATAGAAGCTGGAACATATGTTGTTTTTGTGATTAAACCAAGATGTATGTTGAATATGTTTACTTTCAAAAGAAACGTAAATGATCAATCCGGTACTATGATATATATTCCAGTCAGAAATCGACACGTCCATTACTTGGTAAGTTTTAATTTCTGTTTTTAATGATTCTTTCCAAATTCAAATGTCCTTTAATTAACATGTTTAATAGGATTTCCCTGAGTGGTACGTGATTCAAGAATTTGGTGACAATTACATGAATTCGCTTTTCGAGCTTATTGCTCCAGATAGATATATGTTTAAAGTTTCATGTCTTACGGATGGAATGGGTTGTAGGCTAGAGGATGGATGGAATGAGGTTTTTAAACAAACCAACTTGAAAGGTGGCTCGTTTGTTGTGTTTGAAATCATATCAGATAAGACATTTCATATTAATATCTTTCATAAAGATGGCATAGAATTTATCATTCCTGGTCCAAATCAGCTGTTTCTCAACTATCAATCAAGCAATCAAGGTAGTTCCTCCCAAAACCCAATTCATCTTGATGAGCAAAATAATGACTCTAAAATCGTCTTCCACATGAACGTCACCAAGGAATTGGTAAATTGAATTTTTAAATTTCTTTTTTATTTACAAGTATATTTGAAATTTACTTTTCACAGCGTCTTCCGCGTCACATTACCACAAAGATTGATGCCTATGATGGAATGCCAACCACTTTGGTCAATCCCGAAGGTCGTAAAAAGAAAATGAGACTTCATGGTGAACTGTCGGACCTGAAATTCAGATATCGGTTACCAAAATGGAAAAAATTCAATGAAGCTACTTTGTTAGTTCAAAAGTTGATTAGTGATTTGGTGATATTTGGAACATTTGTGATTTGGTTGGTTATTTGTATATGTAAGGTTGTATTGATACACTTTTTAGTTTATTGTGTTGAATGTTGGTTGGTTAATTAGCTTTTAAATGCTTTAATTTTATTGTTTCTTGTATCATCTATTTTGTTATTCACTCTTATTTTTGTTTCATGGAATGTATTGTAATGGTGCCTTTTGTATGAAAACTTTTAATGAATGGTAATTATGGTTAAATCTAAAAATAAAACAAAAAACACTTTGTTAATAAACACTATTACGCTTGTCACGCGCTAATGTACATAAACATATATAAATATCCTAATACGCAATACATGCTTAACCAACCATCTTCTGGCAAAGTGCCTATTTTCAGCCACAGGTTCTCTGCCGTAAAAACTATGCCAATAATTAATCTATTGGTTCTTAATTAAAAGGGAGGCAAAACTCAAAAAGCTCCAAAATATTGGCTCCAAATATTCAAAAACTCCAAATTACATTTAACACTCCAAAAATCAAGTTACACTCCAAATTATTAAAAATTTTCCACTCCACAAATCAGCCAAATTATTAAAAAAACAATCGAAGATGAAGCTTATAGATGAAAGAATCGAAGAAGAACGCTACTCCGATGAGGAAGCTAACTATGACGACGACGCTCAATCAGATGACACTGAAGGCTACTCCAGCGAGGAAGCCAACGACGACGACGCTCAACCAGAGGATGTTATAGGGACGATGGTTATCGAACCCCTCAACAGTTTGGAGGCTATCGAACCCCTCAACAGTTTTGCTACTACGGAAAAACCTACAAGGGGGTTGACGAGGTTACCTAAGCTGCGTACCTAATATACAAACTCTGATGGTGTCAAATTGGCAGTGGAGTTTGATAATATGGTAGGTTCACTGGCCAAAACAGATCAAAGTTTGCAAGTTTTTTAGGGGATGTTGTAAGGGAAATAGTTGGCTTGAGACATTTAAGTTGGAGGGAGGTCACAAAGGAGCTTAGAGATAAACTTTGGGAACAAATAACAGTTATTCTTTATTTCTATTTGTGCATTTTATATTTTGAGATGTAATTTACCTTTACTGTATTATATTATGCAGAAATATTTTGAGATTGAGCCTTGTCGCAGGCCTTCTGTGATGAATCGTCTCGGACACCTTCTTCGGGATTTCAGAAGAAAAATGTATGCCAAATACATTATGCCGAACATCGGTAAACCTCTGAAGCTGAAGGCGATACCCAAGGGACACAGGACGATGATCAGGCAAGAAGACTGGGATCGCTTCGTTGAGTACACACAATCAGAGCAGTTTCAGATATAAATCCTCTACTATGCAAACGTAGATTGATCGATTATATATGGTTTATGTTTTTTGTTTAAATATAATTAAATGATTATAATGTGTGGTTGAAGAAAAATCAGCTTCATCAAAGGGAGCTCGAGCAAAGAATGTTTTTGATCATCACATGGGACGAGGGGGTTATACCTACCTTCAAGAGAAACTGGTAATCACCGTCAGCTGCTTTCTCTCTAGTTCAATGATTTGTCTAACGCATGACCGTCAGCTGCTTTCTCTTGAATATTTTACAAGGTCAAAAAGAAGAAAATTGAACCGGATGAGATCCCCGGCCGTGCATTAATGTGGATGAAAGGAAGGGAGGACAAAGATGGTGCATACAAGAATGCTGTTGTCGAAGGCGTGGCATCCAAATTAGTTTGTTTTAGTATTAAACTTTTTAAATCATGTTAAAGTCAATTCATTGCTTTTTATTGGTGTCAAAAAAACTTGAGTCTGTATAACTTGTCTCAACACTTGATGTGGATACATAATCGTGTTACAAGTGTATTAGAATATTTGTTTTCTTGTAGGTTTAGCATGAGGAGCAGATCGCCTCCGGAGCCCTGGCACTATAACCGTGCACAGATGCCGTCACCTTAGTGCTTGGAAAAGAGAAATGTGGGGTTTTAAAAGGGATTGGGTACGGATTGACAACATGTAAATATTGGGGTGTGAGTCGGGTAAAAGGCTCGTTTAAGCAACGGATTGCCCAACTTGAGTATGAGGCAGTGCAAAGAGATGTAGTGGTGAACAGGTTGACATCTCTACTTGAATCCACGACTGCTATGCTAGCAAGCCGTGAGAAGGAGCGGTTAGCATTTGAGGCCAGGTTCGGACATCTCGAAGGATTGTTGCCAGAAATGTCGGCAAGTCAAGTAAGTGACGTATGCTGCATATTAATTAATGCATTCGACATATATAATTGGCACTGTTTTTGTCACAATTGGTAGGTAAATCCTGTTCCCAACCAGGTTGGTTCTAACCAAAGTACTAGTGCTGTGGCGCAAAATAAAATGCCAAGACCAGTAAGTATCTGACAGTTTCTTTGTTTTTTACAACTTTCCATGTGACTTTTCATTTTCCATAACCTAATAAATTGATTTGTAGGCCAGCTCTGTGGGAAACATCTTAACCTCAAGTGAGGCTGTGCAACAAGAATCCGCTTCTCAGGTAACCATTTGACAGTTCGATTGATTTGTTTTAATAATTAACTTTCCATGAGAGTGTGCTGATTTTGCATAAGTTAATTGTAGCCCAAGTCTGCGGATAAAATAGTTGTCGAAACGGTAGACGCTCCCCATATCGCGACATCAGTAAGTATTTGACAATTTCAGTACTTTTTATAATTCGTTTCCAATGTGAGTTTGCTCATTTTCTATTACCGAATTGCAGGCCAAGTCTGTGGAAAAAAGTGTTGACCAAATGGTAGTCGCTCCCCATATTGCAACATCAGTAAGTATTTGACAATTTCAGTATTTTATAATTCGTTTCCAATGTGAGTGTGCTCATTTTCTATTACCGAATTGCAGGCCAAGTCTGTGGAAAAAAGTGTTGACCAAACTGTAGTCGATCCCCATAGCGCGACATCAGTAAGTATTTGGCAGTTTCAGTTTTTATATTTTATAACCTAATAAGTTCTAACAATTCCAATTTTTATTATATTACCAATGAAGCCTGTAGAGAACAATGTTGGCCAAGCATCAACACAACTACACCACACTCCGGATAGTAACGGCTTGAAAAAACAATCAGTAAGTATTTGGCAATTTCAGTTTTTCCTTTAATTGTTGATTGATTCATTGAATGGTTTTTAGGTAAAACGGAGAAGCCGTAAAAAAAAGTTGATGTATCTACGGATGAAGCTTCCCCACCTGCTGAAAAGGTATGTACTGCGCGAAACATTGTTAATTTCCCACCAACATGGGTATGTACTTATATATTGACTTCAACTAAGCCATCTTAATTTCATATGCTGGTTTATAGGTGTATGAGTGTTGTTTGTGTGTGCATGACAAGCGTAACAAGGTGGCAAATGGTAAAGTTTATTGGTCACCGGTTCCACAACAGTTGCATGGAAAACCAATCCCGGAGGGTTTCTATAAAGTTAGTATTGATGGAGCCATAAAGGAACAAGCAATTATTCCATGTGAGGCAGGTGAAATTACGACTGTTGGCAACACAATTGGTACTTTTGTTGCTTGGCCAGAATACCTAATCTTATGTGACCAGGAGGTTTGTTTCCTTTTAACTTAACCGAACAAATATCTATGTTCTTTTTCTTTTAGTTTAAAAAATGAACACTTGTGTTCGTTTATGTTCGTTTGTTTATAATATAAACTAACATAATTGAACAAAGATAAACGAACATAAATGAACTTCCCGCCGAAAGGTTCATGACCAGTTAAACGAACGTTCGGTATGTATGTTTGCATACTATTTTGTTCTATTCAATTACAAAATACGACATTAATTATACATATTTGTTTTTCATATTCTGTTGTTCCAGCTACCACCACTCGCGTCCTCAAAGAACCAGACAGAGCTGGCAAGAAGGCAAAGACAAAGTACACAACGATAGACCGGGTGACCAAACAGAAGACAAGGAGCAGTGCCAAGAAAACCGACGCCTTAGCTAGTATATAGGTAGTCGTTATTTTTGTATTTTGTAAGATATTTTGCATATACATTTGCTTAAGTGAATATTATTGTTAACATAATGTTTTTCTAATTTTGTTTTGTCATGCTTGCTTATAGCTGTTTTATATTACTGCACAAAAAATAAAAATAATTATATGTTGCCTAATTACACACAATATGGCCACATAAAACACATTAAATAGGTGTGGCCAAAAGTAAGACAATAGCCACACCAGAAATTACAAAAATTAGAGTCTAAAAATGACCATTAGCCACAATATAAACATTTTTGTGTGACGAAAAGTATGAAAATAGCCACACTTTATATTACAAAAGCATTATGTGTGACAAACGGTAAAGATAATGGCCACACCACAAACAACAAAAGAGTGTTTGAGTGGCAACTTCACATTTTTAGCCACATTGACAACAACCTCCAGTGTCTATATGATATTATTAGCCACACAGTACCTCACTATGTGTGACGAAAAGTTTGATAATAGCCATACTTTAAATTAGGAAAAGCATTATGTGTGACAAACGGTAAGACAATGGCCACACCACAAAAGAGTGTTTGAGTGGCAACTTCACATTGTTAGCCACATTAACAACAACCTTCAGTGTCTATATGATATTATTAGCCACACAGTACCTCACTATGTGTGACGAAAAGTTTGATAATAGCCACACTTTAAATTAGGAAAAACATTATTGTGTGACAAACGGTAAGACAATGGCCACACCACAAACTACAAAAGAGTTTTTGACTAGCAAGTTCACATTTTTAGCCACATTTACAATAACCTCCAGTGTCCATAAGTTACGATTAGCCACACAGTACTTCACTATGTGTGACGAAAAGTATTACAATAACCACACTTTATATTAGGAAAAACATTTTGTGTGACAAACGGTAAGACAATGGCCACACTATAATCTACAAAGGAGTTTTTGAGTGGAAAGTAAACATATTTAGCCACTTTTAATGTAATATCCAGTGTCTATATAATATAATTAGCCACACTATTATTAAATTTAAGTGGCCATTGCTTTGCTATATCCAGACGGTATAGGTCACAATGCACGCTTAACACAACTCTGTTGGCCACATTATTATAAAATTCATGTGGCTGAAACATTAATGCATGTGGCTCTATATGTGCAATGGTCACTCATAGTAAATAGTCATGTGGCCATTTTCTACCGTTTAGCCACACTTTTTGGAGAGGCTTCTTGATGGCCAGCAACTAATGCCTGTACCCTTTAGCCACACTTATTACCACATAAGACCACCAAAAACTATGTGTGGCCATATCATACCGACGGTGTCGCGAACTTTGGCCACATATGACCGGAACCAATTGTGTGTGGCTAAAGGCCTACGGCCACACATTTTTCGTGTGGCTGAAGGTCAATATTCACGTAGTGATTCATGGCCCACGTCACCGATTAATCTAAACTAAAGGAGATAAAGAACGTGCCTATTGTCTCCGAATTCTCTGATGTCTTTCCCGACGAACTGCCTGGAATCTTTCCTGATCGAGAAGTCAAAAATAGGATTGATCTCATGACCGGAACCGCACCGATCGCCGAGGCTCCATACATACTAGCACCTACCGAAATGAAGGAGTTAAAGAAACAACTAGATGAGCTACTTAAGAAAGGTTTTATTCGTCCAAGTTCATCACTGTGGGGAGCACCGATTCTATTCGGCAAAAAAAAACGATGGATCCATGCGAATGTGTATCGACTACCAAGCCTTAAACAATGTAACCATCAAGAATCGATATCCTCTGCCCCGAATCGACGATATATTTGACCAACTTCAAGGCTCGAGCTATTTCTCTAAAATTGATCTGCGTTCTGGCTATCACCAACTCAAAGTCCAATCCGAAGATATCCCGAAAACCTCTTTCCGAACAAGGTATGGCCATTATGAGTTCACGGTCATGCCATTTGGTCTAACTAATGCTCCAGCCGCATTCATGGACATGATGAATCGTATCTATAAACCTTAGTTAGATAAATTTGTTATCGTATTCATTGACGATATACTTGTTTATTCTAAGTCAAAGGAATATCATGTTTCGCATCTCCGAATCTTACTTGAATTACTTAGAACCAAAAAAGTTGTACGCCAAGTTCTCGAAATGCGAATTTTGGCTTCACGAAGTAAAATTTCTTGGTCACATCATAAACGTGAATGGAATTCAAGTGGACCCCGCAAAGATTGAAGATATCTCTAAGTGGGAGATTCCGATGTTGCCAACCGAGATCCGAAATTTCTTAGGTTTGGTCGGATATTATCGTAGATTCATTGAAAATTTCTCCCGAATAGCCGTTCCTCTAACTTCGTTAACTCATAAAATATCAAGTATGAATGGGGAACCAAAAAACAAGAGGCGTTCGATATACTTAAACAAAAAATCACCCAAGCACCTATACTAGCCTTGCCAGAAGGTACCGAGGATTTTGTTGTCTTTAGTGACGCGTCTCATTCCTGCTTGGTATGCGTACTAATGCAACGAAAGAAAGTAATCGCTTACGCCTCCCGACAACTCAAGGTACACAAAAAGAACTACACAACTCACGATCTAGAGTTAGGCGCCATAATCTTTGCTTTAAAGATTCTGAGACACTATCTCTATGGAGTCAAATTCGTCGTGTATACCGATCACAAAAGTTTGAAACACATCTTTGAACAAAAAGAACTCAACATGCGTCAAAGACGCTGGGTGGAAACATTGAATGATTACGATTGTGAAATCATCTATCACGAAGGTAAAGCCAACGTTGTGGTTGACGCCTTGAGTCGTAAGGAACATGAGAAACCAAAACTAGTTCGAGCGCTACGATTAGAACTCTATGATTGAGCAAATCAAATCCGCCCAACTCCATGCAATCAATGAAAGCAAGATCTCTGACGAAAAACGTAACGACACCATTGACTCGCTAGTCAAAGATGACGATGGTATACTTAAACTTGGAAACAAGATCTGGGTACCAATCGTTGGAGACTTGCGTGAAAAGATAATGAGCGAAGCACACAAGTCCAAATATATGATGAACCCCGATAGTGACAAAATGTATCAAAACTTTAAACCGCACTATTGGTGGAACAGAATGAAAAAGGATATCGCTTTGCATGTTGCAAAATGTTTGACGTGTTTGAAAGTCAAGGTTAAACATCAAAAGCCCTTGGGATTGCTTCAGCAACCCGAACATCCCGTTTGGAAATGGGAAATGATAACTATGGACTTTATCACGAAACTCCCAAAAACCACTCGACAACATAATGCAATTTGGGTTTTCGTCGATAGATTAACAAAATCCGCACACTTTATACCCATCAACGAGACATACTCAATGGATAGAGTAGCGCGAATCTATGTGAACAACATCGTTTCTTTGCAAGGAGTGCCTTTTCTATCATCTCTGATCGAGACAGACGTTTTACGTCTCATTTTTGGAAAAGCTTCCAACAAGCGTTAGGAACCAAGTTAAACCTTAGCACAGCCTATCACCCTCAAACCGATAGGCAAAGCGAAAGGACAATTCAAACGCTTGAAGATATGCTCCGCACTTGTGTGATTGACTTAGGCGGAAGTTGGGACGACCATCTTCCCCTAATGGAATTCTCATATAATAATAGCTATCACACAAGTATTCAAGCTACACCGTTCGAAGCGTTATGCGACCGGAAATGTAGAACGCCGGTATGCTGGTCTGAAACCGGTGATAAACAATTGTCTGGACTCGAGATAGTCCAAGAAACCACTTACAAGGTGTTACAAATCCGAGAACGACTTCAGACGTCACGAGACCGACAAAAGAGTTACGCTGATGTCCGTCGTAAGCCGTTATAATTCAATATAGGCGATAGAGTCTTATTGAAAGTCTCGCCCTGGAAGGGTGTTGTTCGCTTCGGAAAGAAAGGAAAACTAAGTCCTCATTTTGTAGGGCTATTTGAAATACTCGAGCGAATCGGTACAGTCGCATACCGTCTGTGACTATCCGAGGGAATGAAAGGGATACACGATGTATTCCACGTCTCTAATATACGTAAATGTCTAGCCGATAAATCTTTGTCCATGCCTCTAAAAGATGTTGAAATAAATGAAAATCTAAAATTTAGAACGAACCATACAAATCGAAGATTCAAAAACAAAGAAACTTAAGAGACGAACACTAAAATTGGTCAAAGTAAAGTGAGACTCACGAAGAGGCCCCGAGGCCCCCACTTGAGACTCAAAGTAAAGTTAGAATCCGAAATGAAGAAAAGTACCCCCCACTTGTTCTAAGACGCGAATCCCGCGGACGAAAGGTAAGGAGGATGTAACATCATGAAAATTTCGGACCAAAAATGCCAAGTTTTCAAAGGCAAGGACCAAAAATAAAAATTCTGGATTTTCAACTGATCGTTATACGCGTTCACCCTTGACCTAACGTCATCACGTATCGCGATGACGTGGTCTGACACAGGGACACGTGTCCCCACGTGGCACACTGTCCACCACATGTCACCACGTGGCGCCACGTAGCAAGTCTACATGTGTTTCCACATAACTACGCTGTGATACGCGACGACTAGCTTTTAGCCCATCGCGTATCTCGATGAGTCCCCGGGTCAGCCTATAAAAGGGGGCCTTCAGCGCATTCCTACATCACCCAATTTCACAGCTCATTCTCTCTCTAGAAAATCATCTATCTAAATATCGATAAGCGTACCACGACCCCATCTCGTAAATTGTGCCGATCCCGACGATGATATCTTGAATGCTTACTAGCATGACTCCTCTCTGATTTTGATTACAAAATCCTCTACATTGATCGGAAGGCATCTTTTTGTAATAAATGATGCCTATATTTGCGTAGAATAGTGTCCGAACCAAGTTCGAATTTAAAAAAATTTACTTATGAATTTAAAAAAATGGCTTACGAGTTGAGCTTAATGTTTAAATACATAGTTCCGCTCAACTCATTTTTTCATTTTGTTCACACTTCATGTATAGAATCTACTTCAATTATTCAATTAGAATCATGTTGTTTATTAAATTATATAAAAGATAAACAAATAGATTTATAAATATTAATTGAATAATATTTTAAGTTTAAAGGAAAGAATTCGTTTTTCTTGAAGAAAGGGGAAATAATTAGTGATTCAAACTCCAATAAGCTTTAGTTTAATTGGTATTTGAGGGGAAATGTAAATTTGAGATAGAGGTCGTAAGATGTCGATTTTGAATATGTTTCCAACCAAGTTTTATCATAGTGAGTCTTTGGGTAACGAGCTTTACCCAAAATCGAAAGGTGACGGGTTTAGGTTATCCAACGTTGTCTATTATTACAGGCGCATGCATATGATCAACTTTTGCTATTAGGTTAACCCGATAGTCAGACTTTATTTGTTGTAGTTTAAAACAAATATAGTTACTTCAGACAATGTAAACATAAAGAAAAGCGAATAAAAACTTGTAATTTAATTATTTGAATAAGAGTTCACTGTTAACTATTAATAAATTTGTTCAAATTACAGTCCATAATAAGAGTTAATCACGTGGATAACATATATGCTACTATGTGTTAGAGCATTCTCATCCCATCCTTTATAATTATGTGAGGGAAGTTTGCAAATTATAGGGTGAGGTTGTGAGTGACTGTGAGTGTAAATTATAGGATGGAGAGAGAAATGTAATGATTTTTTTGTAAATTTGGGGAAACATTGTTTGCCCCTATTTATTTTTTAAATATTTGTTGGATTGATTGTGAGTAGAAGAGAGAAAAAACTGTAATAATAAAGTATAAAAATATTATTTAATTAAACAGAAGAGAGAAATATAGTGTTTTTTAGTGTAGTTATAAACATATGGATGAAGAACGGGTTGAGAATGATCTTAAGTAACTAAAATATATGAAAAAAAGGTGACTCAGCCTTTTAGACTTCTATTTATAGTTATTTAGTGTTCGAGAAAAGGAGAAGTCATAAACTTTGACTTTCAAGAAACTTATTTTCTTGATGTAAATGAGTCAGCAAAGGCGTTGACATGAAACAAATAAGAAGGATCCGCCAAAGAACAAAAAAAATTAGGTAAGAGTAATAATCTCTCTGTAATTATCGTACTTGTTTAGAGTGATGAGTAAATTTGGCACCGATTAACCGTTACCGATTTGGTATCGTAGATTTGGTATCGTCGGTACCAAATTTTTGAGTTTCGGTACCGGTACGGTATGGTACCGTCCCGGTACTGGTAGCAAAAAAATACGATTTTCGGGATCGGACTTTTCGGTACCGGTAAGGTACCGAGCTCATCCCTACTTGTTTCCATAATAGGTTGTGTTGATACCCTAGATGAATTCTTAGGTAATGAGATACTTGGGAATGATCGATCAAATGCAATTGTTGAATATGAATATCAATATGAATATGATTATGTGAAAGTGAAAGTATAAGTATATTATCGATTTTCAATCTGCCATTACAAATATTGATCCTTCTTTTTTATAGGAGAAGAGAGGAGGATTACATAGAGTATAATACTGAGGTTCTGGGGTGCAAGCTATTTTCCCCTGGTCCCAAGTCTTTTCCGCCGAACCCTCATTATCCTCCTTTTACCCGGCGTGTCTTCTCCTGAGCCTGGCAGATCATCTTTCTTGGGCCACCCACTTGGACCAGGCTACAACACCTTTCTACAGCTATGACAAGACATTTCACTGATTTTATCTCCATCCCACATGGAAGCTATTTTCCCATTGTCCCAGGTATTTTCCGCTGAACCCTCATTTTCCTTCTTTTATCTAGCGTATCTTCTTTTAAGTCCGGGAGACCATATTTCTTGGCTGTTCACTTGGACCAGGCTCAAGTACCTTTATGCAGCCATGACCAGACATTTTACTGATGTTATCTCCATCCAACTCTACCTCGACTGGGCTTGGGCTTTTCTCTCATTTGGGCTGTTCTTATGGGCCCGTCTCCTATGTAAGCTCTTCAAGTCTCCCAGTCCATAGTGCTCGTTATTTATGACAAGTACTATGGACTCACAATAATTCTCGATTCTACCTCTATCGTGACCTCTTGCGTGATCCACCTTAAACTTCAATTGGACGACGGTTCTCGACCCAGGAGTTTTCTCTTTGAACCATGGTTCTCTTTAACTTAGGCCCCATCTCTTCCAACAACATGGCCAGCCACATGTGTTATTCTAACCTTTTCCTTTGGGTTGAAGCTAAAAGCTTGTTTAGATCGATTGGGTAAGTTCTTAACTCCCCCTAGAATCCTTGATTTCGTTTAGTTACTTTGGGAGGTCTTTTAAATACTCTCTTTTGGGCTCCCTTACTTCAACCATACTTAATTTGGGCCCGTGTTTGCTACTGGGCACATTTCTCTTATCACTCGGAGGGCCCATTTCTAAAGCAACCTCTTCAAGTCTCCCCCGTCTATTATCCTTATAACTTATGATAAAGGTAATGGACAAAACCTCGACCCGGCTCATCCTTCCCTTTCTATGATTTATATTATCTAAATCCCCTTTTAACTTTTCGACCCACTACCGGCGCACACTCGAACCCACATCATTTTTGAAAAGTGCCTCTCATGCTTCACTCAAGATGTCATGATACCTTTCGAATCGTTTGCCTCTCTTAACTGTTGGCTCCCTTTTTCCACTTTCAAATTTACATTTCCTATCTCATTCTTATCTAGTTGGTAGGACGTTTTTTTGGAGTAGCTATTACTCTCCAAGTATCTTGGTTTCTCCTGGGCTTCCCTTACTTGGTCCTCGTCATGGGATAGAGACCCATTTTCATAGAAGGCTTTACAAGCCCCCTAGTCCTTATTCTTTATGATAAGGACAATAGACTAATGTAGTCCTAGCTCGTCATTCTCATCACATACACGATAGGTTCGTTCCTTTTAGACCCATTCATTGGGTTAGTTTATGATGAGATCCTCTTTCAATACATGGCTGAGGTAGATGTTATTTAGTTCCCATAAGCCCGGCCCAGTTCTCTTGATAGTTTAAATCTAATACACGGTTCCTCTTCTATAACAAAGTAAAAGTAAGCCATAAACAAAATGAGTTGATTCCATTTTGACTTATTAAATTTGGACCCAGTAAGGTTGAGATGGCGAAGTCATGGAATGTTATAAGGACCAAGCATTATAAATTAATCCCCATACAATGGGCCCAGTCCTGTAACTGTCTCTTCAAGTCCCCTAGTCTCTTATGCTAATTATTTATGATTGGGATAAGGGACTTGCACCCGAATTTCTTTAACATAACCAAGAAAGGGTTAAGTTTTCTTTCTTGGGAGTTGTTAGTAGCCACTTAAAAGGCTCTAATAATGATCATGCTATCCTTGATTTATTGGTGTTGGGCATAACGACGGAGATATAAGCAATCTCCCATGTGATAATATACGATGAAAATGTATCGTCTCATCGACATTAATGATGATTTGAATTATTTCTATATGTTTCTTCTACAAGGTATTGCCGGTTAATATGAACAAATTAAGTTAACCACGTTAGTGGATATTTTGTTTTGACTCAAGGGTGCATTTAAACACATTTTGGGCTATAAGGTTCACCTCATGTTCACGGGTGTATCATGATATTTTGAATTTGTATGCATATGTATTATAAGGTTTCCAACCTATGATTTGTAGCCGGGCTTTACTTTCACTCATTGTGAAGGAGATTTGATTTCTTTTCCCCATTGGGGGAGGGCATATATGTATGGTGTACCATTTAGTAGGAAACATATAAGTCATTAGTCTTCTATAAAAGGCTATCCCACTTTGGGTGGGGGGATGTAAGTTCTGAGCTTGCTAGAAGGGGTCGTTTTCCTCTGGGAAATTATAAGTATTGAGCCTCATTGATGGGGTTATTTTCCTCTGTGGAAATTATAAGTATTGAGCCTCATTGATGGGCCTATTTTCCTCTGGGGGAATTATAATTATTGAGCCTCATTGATGGGGCTATTTTCCTCTGGAGAAATTATAAGTATTGAGCCTTATTGATGAGACTATTTTCCTCTGGGGAATTATAAGTATTGAGCCTTATTGATGAGGCTAATTTTGTATATGGATCCGAGCCCCTCAGCCGGGCCTTCCTTTCACACTTGTGAAAGAGAATTGATATTGTTTTCCCATTAGTGGGGAATTATAAGTAATGTGCCTCTTTAAGAGGGCTTTATCCCATTTGGGGGAATTATAAGAATGGTTCCTCCTTTAGAGGGCTTTATCCCATCTAGGGGAATTATAAGTATGATGCCTCTTTTAGAGGGTTGTATCCCATCTCGGGGAATTATAAGTATGATGCCTCTTTTAGAGGGCTTTATCCCATCTCGGGGAATTATAAGTGTGATACCTCTTTTAGAGGGCTTTGTCCCATCTCGGGGAATTATAAGAATGGTGCATCCTATAGTGGGTTTTATCCCATGTAGGGGAATTATAAGTATGGTCGACCAATTATTATAAATATAAAAGCAGAATTAGTTTTGATGTATGTTAGAAGTCTTTAATCTAGCTATATGAGAATGCCCTAACTTGTCCCATGACCCATTTGATGTGTTTTATCTCAGCTACTTTGAATAATTGACCCTCGAATGATGAACGGGGTCACTCCTAATAAATCTCGAGAGCCTTTCAGATCAACTCGTTATGAAACATGAGTGGTTGATGTTCCAGACCTTCCAGATCAATTCATTGGAAGTGAACTATTTTCCTTGGAAGTCTCTCTAAAATGGTGATTTTTTATGAGATACAACTTCACGCATAGAAGCTGATGAATGTGGCCAATCTTACTTTATTAAAGAGCCTTTAATGACAAAAACCCACGACCCAATGATGCATATGTCAAATTAGTCCCTCAGCTCCATCTTGGTGTAGGGAGGGGTTCCTTCTGAATGGAATTCACTTTTCACATGTGCCATCCCCTGGACGGGATTTCTCTTTTCTATAGAAAAATTTTGTAGTATGGGATGTTGTTGATGTAGCAAGTAGATGTGAGGGAGATTCTTCTTCTTCAAAATAAAAATTCTTGAAACATGAGATATTGTCGTAGAAGGCTTTCTTTCATCTTGGACGAGACTTTTCTCATGCCTCCTTTATTGGAAAAGGGATTATTATTCTTGAGAGATAATCTGGAAGAGGGTGTTTTAATTTGTAAAGAACTCTTGCCCAAATGATATTTTTTCTTCCTAGAGGGAATTTTTAAACATCTAATCTCTTGGAAAGGGAATCTTCTTCTTTGAAAAATATTCATGTAATATGGCTCGGGGCTTCATTATGGATTGTCTAGTCGGAGTGTTTGTAATGGAGTGATTGTTTTGGAAGAAGCATTATTATGAATGGATTGTCTTTAGAGAAGGCTTCCTTCTTGGAAGAGGCTCCGTTATGAAGGAATGTTTAGTAAGGGACCTTGTTCTGAGGAGATGGTTCAGTAAGGGACCTTGTTTGGAAGGAACTATTTTTTAAGGGGCTTTGTGCCGAAGGAATTTTTCAGTAAGGGGTTTCATTGTGAAGGGATTATTCAGTACGGGGATTTTTTCTGGAGCAATTATTCAGTATGGGGTTTCATTCTGAAGGGATTACTGTAAGGCCCCGTTACCGTAGCCTTACTTTGGTGTTGGATTTACTCATAAACGCAGTTCTAAATATCAGAGTTAATAAAAACTTTCGCGGAATAATAAAGCTTCAACCATAACGTTTTACATAACCATCAAATCATGTCTTATAAAACATCCGTAGTCAATTAAAGCAAAACATAGTCTTTAAAACATCACAACATTTCTCCGAGATGCCAGTATCATGGATTCCATGCCATGTGTCTTCAGTCACGCGAGTTGCCTCAACCTATTTGCCTGCGTGCATACTAAAAGTCAGCTACGCTGAGTGAGTTCTAGTTAATTACATAACTTACTTTTCATACACATATATGTGCCCTAAGGTACACATTACATACATATCATGATCAGCATTCGTCCATACACATTCATATCTAACCATACATCTTAAAGGGCGTTTTGCCCTACATACCTCGGATATTATTAGGGTCCGGTACCCTCCATCCTCGGATATTATTAGGGCCCGGTCACCCTTCGTCCTCGGATATTATTAGGGTCCGGTACCCTTCATCCTCAGATATTATTAGGGTCCGGTACCCTTCATCCTCGGATATTATTAGGGTCCGGTCACCCCTCATCCTCGGATATTATTAGGGTCAGGTACCCTTCATCCTCGGATATTATTAGGGTCCGGTCACCCTTTCTTCCATAGCTTCATACTATACCTGTTCTTAAATACCTGACAATACGTGCAATCTCCGAAGAGCGTTCACGTATCATTAACATATCATACGTACATTATGCATACATCATATATATTCATACATGCATCTTATCTTACATCATACATGGCAATCACATCTTTAGCTACCACCTGACGGTACATGCAATATTCGAAGATCGTTCACGCACCGTCAAGCAATCATCATACATAAATCATACAAGGCATACACTTACCACTTAAGGTAAGTGTATTAACTACATCGAGTATGCACACAACCCCAAAACATAACAAGGAAGTGGGGCTAGAAACTCACCTGAAGTCGGTTACGTTCACTGTTAATAGTTATTCCTTTCTTCAGTTGGGCACGGCTAACTGTATAATAATTTACGTGCATCAATTAACTATTGCTACTCATATCGTACATCTGTCATTATATAACCCACAACGAACGGGGGTCTGGGGGCAGCGCCCCTGGCAGCGGGGTTCTAGGGGCGGCAGCCCCTAGCGGGGTCCAAGGGGCAGAGCCCCTAGCTGGGGTTAAATTTTATTTTCATTAACTGCCTTAACACATCTTCCATTAGGATTTTGAACCATTAAATAATTTGCTACTTAAAAGTTCAAGGGCTTATTTGTAATTAAATCATTCTTTTCTAAGTCCAGGGACAATTCTGTCATTCCGTTAAACTTCTAATTCATTACTGGTTCATAGCTTGGATTATCCTAGCGAACTGGTTCCTATAACGAATTGAACCCTTAACGAACTAGACTCCTTAACGAATCAGTCCATATAGTGAACCAGTCCAAGTAGTGAATCGGACCTTCTAATTCGTAATTTCTTTTAACGAACTAATCATAACGAATCAAGGTTAATTCGTTACCCTTTTCCCTTAACGAATCAGAGACGAATCATAGGCGAACTAGAGCTAGTTCGCTGTGCTGCCTTATGCGAATCAACTAACGAATCACCTTCAATTCGTTAAGTCCCCATAGCGAACTAGGGTTAGGTCAGGGAATGTCATGACATTCCCTGACATTCCTTATCCTCGTACTACTATTCCGAGGCCGCCTTTGCCGGAAAACCGCGAACACATTGGAAAAACGAGTTTTAACTCGTTTTTCACCGTTTTTCGTCCTGTTCGATCCAGATCTGAGCTAGGGTGACCCCTAAGCTCATCATAGGTTCGGTTTATACCCGATTCCACCAGGATCTCGTGACTTAAACGGTTTTACGGTGTCGGCTCGTCGTTTCGTGACCATAACTAACGGATTTAAGCTCATACAACAAAATACTATCATACCTTGGGTCGGGATCCGTTTCTTCTTCTATATTTCGGCTAAAGTGAGAGAGAAACTAGAGAGAGAGAGCTTAAGTGTGTGTTTTGGTGGTGTATGAAATATGTGAGAATGAGGATTAAATGGAGATTAATGGTATTTATATTTAGGGATCATGGGCTCAAGCCCATGGACTCTCCTTCCTTCTTTCATAACCCAAGTCCATAACCCATGCCCATTTACCCAACACTAGCCCAACTCATAACAACTCATTTTTCGTTTATTAACTGAAATCAGGAAACGAGATGTTACAAGTCTTCCCTCCTTAAAGAGGTTTCGTCCCCGAAACCTATCTATTACATAAACAAATCTGGATAAAACTTGCGCATCTCTTCCTCAGCTTCCCATGTAGCGTCCGATCCCTTGCGGTGCTTCCATATCACTTTCACTAATGGAATAACTTTATTACGAAGCTGCTTTTCCTTGCGGTCAACTATCTCGATTGGTTGCTCAATGTAGTTCAGCTGTTCGTCAACCTCAATGTCCATTAATGGCACGTGCGACGTGTCATTAGCTAGACATTTTCTCAGTTGAGAAACATGGAAGGTTGAATGAATTCCTTTTCTAACTCACCGGGTAGATCCAGCTTATAAGCTACTTCTCCCACACGATCTAAAATCTTAAACGGTCCAATGTACCTCGGACTCAGCTTTCCCCTCTTCCTAAAATGAATAATTTCTTTCCAAGGCGAGACCTTGAGCATCACATTGTCACCAACGTTAAATTCAATCGGCCGCCGCCGCTTATCAGCATACGACTTTTGTCTGTCTTGAGCAGCTTTCATCCTTGCCTTAATCTGATCAAACTTTGAAGAAATTTCTTGAACAACTTCCAAACTTCCCATCTGCTTTTGACCGATCTCTCCCCAAGATACCGGAGTTCTACAACGTCTTCCATATAACATCTCGAAAGGTGGAATACCAATACTTGAATGGTAGTTGTTGTTGTAGGAGAATTCTGCTAGATGCAGATGATCGTCCTAACTCCCTCCAAAGTCCAAAACACAAGCACGTAGCATATCCTCAAGGGTTTGGATCGTCCTTTCAGACTGTCCATCCGTTTGAGGATGATACGCCGTACTGATGTTCAATCTCGTTCCCATGGCTTCATGGAACTTCTTCCAAAACCTCGAAGTAAACCGAGTATCTCTATCAGACACAATCGATAACGGCACTCCATGCTTAGATACAACCTCTTTAATGAACAAGCTTGCTAACGTTCCTGACGAGATAGCCTCTCGTATAGGCAGAAAGTGAGCACTCTTGGTCAAACGGTCCACAACCACCCAGATGGTATCATGATGCTTAGCTGTACGAGGTAGCTTAGTTATGAAATCCATGGTGATGTGTTCCCATTTCCATTCTGGTATCTCTAAAGGTTGCATCTTCCCATAAGGCTTCTGATGCTCTGCCTTGACTTGTAAACAAGTTAAGCACCTACTAACATAATCTACCACATCATTCTTCATTCCTGGACACCAGTAGTCTCTTTTCAGATCTTGGTACATCTTCGTAGCTCCTGGATGAATCGAATACCTTGACTTATGAGCTTCATCTAAGATTCGACCTCTGAGATTTCCATGGCGCGAAATCCACATACGGTCAAACCTAGTCTTAACACCATGCGTGTTTTCCATCAACTCGTCCCGCTGACCGAAAATCCTTTCTTTCTTTACTAGTCCCTCATCTACCAACACTTCTGACT
>NW_027499997.1:0-31719 GCF_021521415.1 Bidens hawaiensis | reverse complement strand
TCCGCCCATATATATATATATTATTTGTTGTGTCAAAATTGGTGATCATCTCACTCAACATGTGTTGTTGACAAACTCCATTTTCTACGCATATGCAGGTTGTTTGTATTGAAGATTGAAGTTGGACACTTAGATAAGACCTTAGGATATAATCAAGATAATCATAATTTGAGCTTATATTTATACATTTAAATTGTTTGTTGTATTTGGATAATGTGTGTATTCTTTGAATAAAATAATTAATTAGATATTGTCATTTATATTATGATAGTATCTTCGAGTTGTGAGCAATCGGATCACGCCTCGGCATTTCCACCTTAGATTGGGGTGTGACATTATTCATGACAGTTTTAGGATTTAACAAGAGAGTAGCATTTGTAGTTGTATTTATTTAGCAGAGAAATAGTATTCCCGGCCATATTAGTGTTCGACATTTGATTTGTATTCATAGTTGTATTAATGCCGGCAACGAATTGTACTGCAATTGTAAGAATTACTGCCTTGATTTGCTGAGCAATCATCTCGGCCACATTCGCCTCAGAATATATGTTTACTTTCGTTGGGGCCATTCTAAAATGATAATCAATTATATATCAATTACTATTAATCTCACCATATAACTCATCATAAAGGGAATCACGTTAGTTAGTAATCAGATATTTCACATAGCACATATGCATTACCCACATTTGTTCATGTGTCTATATACCAAGGATAGTACATAGACTTAGCCTAATAAAGGCCTTTGTTTGCTTGTATATATCAAAATTTGTCACAAAGTGACGAGAAAGTTTAACCAGGTAAGTGTCAGTATGTGTAATAAAAGATTCAAATCGTCCTCGAAATCAGCATAGCATACTACTAGATGCTTGGATATTGTATCAAAAAACTATAAGCAGCAGTGCCATACTATCCTTGTCTATCCATGTACACATTATAACAATCATGAACAGGTCACAATTAACACGACAATTATGCCGATACAATCCCACCATTGGATAATTGTTCTGTCCCGACACCCCTGTGAATAAGCATCTGATCGTTATGAATTTAAACAATTTGTTGTAAGTCAGAATGCACTCATACATCTCACGTCACCTCTGGATGCTACTAGATATATTTATAAGGTGATCTATCATCTACTCGATCAGTACTATCAGCCATGTTGGGTTTGGTAAGAGTGGAAATTTATTGATTGAGAGCAGGTGTGTCCCATACGAGACGAGGTACATCATTGGTCCGAGCACTACTAGAAAAAACACCTTTAACAACACGCAATGCGTGTCATTAAAGGGTACAGATGACATACAAATTCTTGTAACGATAGCCCAGTTATAAAATGAACATGATATGCACCTACGTGTCATATTTTATGACACACATTCATGACACTCTTTCATGACTCGCAATTACGACATATATATATGACATGCGTTTATGCGTGTCATGAATTTAGGTGTTTCTAAAAAATATATTTATACATATATAACAAATATATTATTTATTTATTATTATTTTTTGTAATTACTCTACATTAATGACAACTAAATTCTCACAGCACAAATAAAATGCATAAATAGAAAAACAATATATTTAATCAATTAATCATCCTTGGTCAAATTTTACAAAGAGTACGCTTTAGGATTGGATTCCACAACAAAATAAACAAAATCAAACTCTGTTGACCCGTAATTAGCTAATTGCCCTTCTTCATCATCCCAAAAGTTGTATATAATAATTTGTGTGTTAACCCTTATGAAACTCAACCTACAAGAAAATAATAAAGAACATAAAATATAGAGATATTTAAATGAGCAATTGAGTCTTTTAACTCTTAAAAAACTGAAATGAGGCATGGAAAGGGAAAAAATCTCAGGCCTTAAATATAATTTCTAAACTAAGTTTATCTAAATACAACGAATATCTTGATCCAAGTGTTAAGTTCACACCTGACTTTTGGTCATGCAATAAACTAACCAGTAACGATGATTCCATGCAAAGTAGTTCATCTTTGACTTTTGCAAATTAAAGTCAACAGGATTAAGGAGTGATGACTGGACCATATAGTCCATGATAGATAAGATCAATCGAAACAAATTCAACACATAAATTCTTTTGGTTAATTCAGATTCACTTTTCAAAACTTCTTCAAGATTTGTGTACTTGTCAGCTATCATCTTTATCACCCATTGCTAGTTATAAATTTACAAAATTTATTAAAGTTCCAAAAACATGGAGAACATACAAAGAAGTTTTCATTTTTTTATTGAAAAGACTATATCTTTAGATATTTTGAGGCGTTGAATACTACACTCATTACGAATATATATTATCTATGCAAATAAACTTATATAGGCCCCCAAGTGTATTATTCTAAATAAATAGAACAATAATAATATAAAAACAAATTGAATCCTAAGTCCTAACACAACACTAATTTCATAGTTTCGTCAAGCAACAAGATTTCAGTACACAAAAATATTGTTTTGAAACAGAAAAAATTTATAGATAACACAAAAATATTATTATAAAACAGAAAACATTTATTTCAATAGAGGAGCTACCTCCCAAATGTCACCTATGGCTCCAAGCACGCTTGCTTTTTGGCGAATAGGAAAGGACCAAAGTAGATAACTGCTCATCAAAATACAACATAATATTTTGCTTCTTCAAAACAGCTTCCTTCCTGCAAAGTATTAGCAACATGCAATTAAAAAATGTAACAAATTTATAAACCATCTTGATTCAAAAAGTATTTTAAATATAAAAAAGATGAATACCTGCAATTCCACGCAGTTCCAAAATCACAACTTAATAGCAGAAGCATCTTGCTATGCTTCATCACTTCACTTTCAACATCCAACACCACTTTCATCGCGTGTAAATCAGTCAGCATTTTATACTGATTTAGTGAAGACATAAACGCATGCCTAGCAGCATTAAACAACGAGCAAATAATGTGCGTTGAGATGCCCAGTTTGTGATCTTTACACAAGAAAATCCATCTTAGCATGATTAGCTTCTGATGGCCTAATGTTATCATCTGATGTGCCACTTATCGCAGCAATCTGAGACGGATGAACAAATCCCACGTCATCACTGGTTACAGATGATATTAAATCAAGTTATGCTTTCTTTCTAGTACAAATAATTAAACTACTAAAAGTATAAATAACATTACAGTGCATGTAATGAAGTAGAGTTATTATATTAATCAGTCAAGTTCAAAAACTGTACAATAATAATAATAATAATAATAGTAATAATAATAATAATAGTAATAATAATTAGTTATTTTAAGGTGCAATTAGGGTTTCTTTTACTATCAGTTTCTGCATATTGAGTAAGAGTTTCACTAATCACTCAACAAATTGGGGGAATTTGCCCTAAATTTAAACAAATTAGGGTAAAATGAGTCCTAATTGAGATCTATGAGGACTTACATTAAAGTATCGGACTGATGATGGAGGCGGGAAAAGAACAGGGGACGAGCAGTTGGATGACAGTAGCGGGAAGGGTACTGAGTCCGACGGCGGCCACGGATGGATCGTCAGAAGTGGTTGTTGGGAAGGGAGCGAGGTGCTGTGGAGGGTGTCTGAGAAGTTGGAGAAGGATCTCAACCGCCATTAAGGAGGAACCGCTGGCCATGGTTTGTGGAGGAGAAAGAGAGGTCAGATGACAAATGTGAATGCAATCTTGACAGGGATTAGGGTTAAGGTTTTTCATAAAGATTTTGAAATATAGATGACACACATAATCTTATTTTTTGTTTTATTGATACTGAATTCATGACACACAAAAACACGTGTCATAAATCTTTCAAATTTTTAAAAATATGAATCACGTGTCATAAATCTTTCAAATTTTTAAAATATGACATTTTTCTAATGACACACACATTTACAAGTCATAAATCGACGCGTGTCATAGTGCGCGTGTCATTAAAGGAATTTTTTCTAGTAGTGGAGGGCATGAGGTTTTTCTCCTATAACATGTCAATCTGAGTGGAGAAAACATATGAGTGATTGGAGGTACTCATATACGGATGATTAGATGAGTTTGTTTGTTAGGGGGTTCGTTAGGGTCAGTTGCACTGGTGATGTAGAAGATTTTAGAACTATAGCTGATAAATGGTATATATAGTTGGTCTCGGTCCGATTTATAATCGATGACCTAATAGGGTAATCATCACATTTATAATTTGATAAGTCGGGCTCATCACTAAGTATTTCCCATGGGCTTACACCGTTCTCAGTATTCTCGTCTATTGGCAACATAGGTCCTTCGTCCGGCACAAGGCTTCCAGATCTTGACATCTTTCTGTGCAATGGTTAGTCATAAAGTTTTTTTTTCATTTAAAAGTAAGGGATATTATTATTCATGACAATATATAATATTCATTATAATCAGAATTGTTATTTATCGCAATAGGATTTAATATTGCCGGCAGCACCGTACGTACACGTATTTAGTATTCATACACATTATCCTAGATAAACACGTGGGCGTGTGTGTGTGTGTGTGTGTGTGTGTGTGTGTGTGTGTGTATATACACATGTAACATTACATTTTATACACATATGTTGCCATTTTTACCAATCGGTATGTTCCGGCGACTTCTCCCTGAATTCCCTCATACAAGTAAGTTTGTTATTACGTTCCGGACCATAATAACTCACTTACCCTTCGATTTCATCCGGGTATCCATCAGTATATACTATTAATCAATAATTATTTTCTCTGAGACATTCAAGCCTACGTTTATATTTTAGCCATCCTAAGGGACAACCTAATCCTTTGTAACTAATGGCTCTAATACCAACTTCTGTCACAACCCGACTAGCAATTGCGAAAGCATAATACGGGAATGTTACAGACAGCTCTGGTATCAACCGCATTATTTATAAAGAAATATTACTAACTAATTTACAATATATTATATCGTTCTAACTTCGTTTACAAAGTAGGTGATACATGTCAAAAACTAGTACGGTAAACTACTTTACATCTTAATAGAACAGTTACATCTATTCATACAGCATCGATCACAATCCAAACACATAGCACATTAGCTTTCTATTACAATTTGGGTATACCTGAAAATCATGTTAAAACAGGTCAACTATGTATAGTTTGTGAGTTTCATAAGTTTCAATGAAATTAGTTATGCGTAACCACAAAAATAATAGTTTGCATGTATGTATGCATGCATGCATGCATGCATGAATGTATGTATGCATGCATGCATGCATGTATGTATGTAGGTATGTATGTACGTACGTACGTACGTATGTACGTATGTATGTATGTATGTATGTATATATGTATGTATGTATGCATGCATGCATGTATGTATGTATGTATGTACGTACGTTTGTTTGTATATTTGTTTGTATGCTTGTGATGTAATTATGCTAAGTCATGGATGAAACCTTGACTGTTCGTTCCTACCATGTGGCCCCCACTGCCCACGTCATTCTCGTGGCCTCCCTTCCGCCCATGGCTTTCCCGTGGCCTCCACTGCCCATGTTATTCCCATGGCCACACAAACCATGTTATTCCCATGGCCTTCATAGACCACGTTGTTCCCATGACCTTCTCAGACCATGTTATTCCCATGGCCTTCACAAACCACGTTATTCCCCAATTTGCTATGCCTAACACTACATAGAGTGTTTATATAAACATGTAGTCATGTGCACTTTTGTAATGTTTCGGCATTCATACCAGCTAACCTAACTAATCAATCTTTAATACTATTCACATTCCACCAGCTCGTAGTCAATCATTGTGTTTGTGAGGACTTTTCGTATATTAACGCTTAGATAATTCACATCATGTAGCGTTTTTAGATAGATAGACGTATATAAACATGCTTTTTACCCTAAATATCCGTAAAATAGTTTAAGAAGAGGGGTCATGAAACTCATCTTGTAGTAGTGTACTCGGCACAATATCAGTTTATAGCTTGTCTAGCTTGTTACAACTTGATTCCTATAATCGATATTATATATTTTATATTTTAAAATTAATATGGTAACCAAACTGAATTGGGCTGTATATCTAGTCTGGGTATAGCTGTCACGCCCAGAACATGTCAGTAGTTTTAAATTGTGACGTTGCTCAATCTCTAATGTTTAAAATCGAACATGGCTCAGTTTCACCATTTCACGTGCTGTGCCAAGTTGGTCGTTTACGCATTTCGAAAATTGGTAAGATCACACAAACTTGACTAAATGTGTCAGTTGATAAAATTATTTAATTTACAAAGAAAAAATAAGAGTTTAGATGTCTAGATTCGCTACAGGGCTTACACCCATTTTATATACAGTTTGATTTGGAGAAAACGCGCACAATTCATCCGATGTCCGAATTTCTCATAAAATGTTCAGTTTTACTCAATTAACCCAAAATATGATTTTTGACCAATCTTGATGTTCTGATATTCAGCAAGTTCGTTAATCACAATTCTGTCGGTTTTTATCAGAAAATGTATTTGTTTAATTTTCAAACTAGCACAACTAATTATCCTTTTATTGTCAAATTACAAAAACTTATACACTCACTAATTAATATATGTATAATTTTATAAAAATATTTTAGAAAATATTTACTTATTCATTAATCTATAAAAATTCATTTTATATGCTATTTTAACAGGTAAATCACCCGTTTATACCAAACGATTTTCAAAAAAGTCCGATAAATTTTCTAGATGATCTAGACGACATCCAAAATTCCATGTAAATTTTCAGAACCCAAAAATTTTGCTAAACAACCTTTTAGAGCCATAAATGATCGTTAAAACTTGAATAAACACGAATCCATAACTCATAGCTAGGCCAAAAAAGTTATTGATTCTGAATTCTAACCATGTTTAGGATCCAAAGATGTTTTTGGATCATTTTAACAGTTTTTACATGGTTAATCATGAGTTTTACTAATCAAGCCATAATTTTATATGTATTATCATGTTTAAACAAGCTTAAAATGACAAAACTTAATTTTTACCTCAAGTTCTTGTGGTAAAAGATAGGTTAGAGGCTAATCCAGAAGTAGTAGATGGATATTTTGAGTTTTGGCGTGTCTTGTAAGCTTGTTTGAAAAGAAAGAAAAGGGGTAGCACCTCCCTTTATACTGTTCACGAATAAGGGGGGGGGGTCTAGACCCTTCTTCTTTCCTATTTTCTTGTTTTCTGTGCAAGAATACAAATTCCGGAGTTCAATTTAATTTCGGGTTTAGTTTTTGGCAAGAAAAATAAATCGAGTGCAACCAACAGCGGGAAAACAAGTGTGCTTCGGCTAAATTTTTGTAAATTAATAAAAACATACCATTTGATTGTAAACATCCAAAATATTTTCCCACAGGCTACTTAAAATATCTCAAATAAATATTTTGTATGTCATTTTCGGCTTGAAGATTGATACAATGCTTGTTTCGTTACTAACGTTCGTGTTTAAAGTCATAGTTTATTGTTAAACGAGAACTTTTTCATTTAACTGGTTTGCTATGAACTATGGCCACAATATCAGTATTTTAGCTTCTAATATACGTGTATCACATATAGATGGCCCCTTACATACCTGCGTCATAACTAGTCTAGTTTGGGTACTCGTTTGTTCGTTACGCAACGGTTATTCGTTTATTCGATATGTAAATACCAAAGTCTACCTGGTTTTGTCACGAATGTCACACTCCACTAGTTCAGGTTTAATTGAAGTCAAATGAACAACTTTTTCATGAAATAATTTTTTAACACCTTTCAGTTTATAAACCCGACCACTAGATACATCACTACTTTTGACTGGGTTGATAAATTTCATCAAATCCTCATCAGAAATCACAGGATTTCCTGATTTCCTAACTTTTGCATTTGAAGCTTGTGAACCAAAAACAGGTTGTTTGATTCATTTGGTTCACACAAAATATGACTCTCTCTTGAAATGTTCTAATCTTTATGAATCTCATTTGGTTTATCATTTTCTTCAACACATCTGTCACAATCATTTTCAATGAAAACGACATTACTCTTACGTTGGAATTGGTTTTTCATTTTTAGATTTTAATGGTTTCACATTTTGAGATTATTCCTCATTGATTACAATATTCACAGATACAGGAGGATCAACAATCACTAAATTGCCATTATCAAGTTTGTTAATACCTCCCATGTCTGGAATACTTGTGTAATCACCATAAAAAGGAGGAGGAATATCCACATATCCCAATCCTGCCTTTCCATTTTTCTGTTTATTATTGTTTACTTTGATAATTTCATTTAACAGAAACGAGGAATCTCTGAATTTACCCAGTTTATTTTTTAGTTCCAATGCCTCATTCTCAAGCTTTGTGACATTTGTTTTTAGTTTGAGAATTTCGTTAAATTGTTTTTCAATCATGATTAATTTAACCAAAATCTCTGCTTTTAGATCATTATTACTATCCAACAAAGCATTGTTCTTTTGTTTTTATTTTTCATCAATCTCAACTGCTTGTCAATAGTTATCTCGAATCATTGATAAATTAGAAACAAGATGGTCATTCTGGTGACATAGTGAGTTAATTTGAGACTTCAACTCACCATAATAAACACATACTTTAACAGAATCAATCACAAGAGGTTTAGAAGAGTTAGAACTTACCTCTTCTATTTTTGTCAAGTAGGCAAATGATTCTTTCTTCTCTGTGCTTGAATCTTCTGATTCAGTCTCTGATTCTGAATCATCACTCTTAATAAGCTTACTCCCAATAGCCTCCTCAAAGTGTTCAGTCTACTTGAACAAAGCCAGATTTGCTACAGTAATCCCAGAAGAATTACCCAACAACCGTTGAGACTAGTCAATTTCTTCGTTGACAGCCAAAGCCTGTTGACCTCCTTGTTTAGTTGCCTCAGCTCCCTTAAACATTTTTTTGGTTTCAAAAGAATTATAAGTCTTGGTGGAACTTCTATCTTAAGTCCGAGGTCTAGTATATTCCTTCTTTGGTTTGTCGCATTCCTTAGCGAAATGACCGAACTCTTGACAACTGTAGCATTTGATTTTCAACTTGTCAAAGCCAATATGCTTGTTCATGGCTGGAAAATCTTTTCCTGTTCTTTCCATGAACCTTTTCACTTTTCTTACAATCATGGCCATACTCCACTTAAGGTCCATTAAATCAAGATCATCTTGATCGATTTAATCGTAATCTTCATCGGTTAAATCACTCCTAGCAATCTTGCTACCCACCAACAACTCATAAGAGGTCATAAAAGCACACATAAAAGCAAATTGTTGCTCAGCTTCTTTCGTGTTCACCTTCGATGGTTGTGAAGAAGTACCCAATCCGGATGCCATAAAAGATACACTATGAGTAGATTCTGCACCTTGTGGAATCTCTTAATTCGTCTATAAGTAAAAATCAGTGATCGGGACAGCTGTACTACTCAAAAGAAGTGCTCCCCCATAGAGAGTTTGATCTTGATTATCTTTTCAAGAATTCAAACATTTTAGATCATATTCTCTTTCTTCAAGTTTCTGCACAATTCCATTGCTGAGAGATCCTTATTCTTGAAGCAATATTTCTCTTTCAGCACTAACAAATAAGTAGAATATGAAGCAGCTAGTGCATTTTTCAAAGTATCAACCTGATCACCCTCACTAGGAGGCATCTTGAAAATTTTCATTTATGCAATTAAGTGACAAAATCTTGTCAGCATCTCATTCACAGTCTCCCCCTTCAATAAAAAAAGTTTCTAAACTGGAATTTCAACATAGACATCTTGCTGTCATTTGTATTCCCCATACTCCTCATTCTTAAATGTTGGAACAGAGAAGCACATATTTTAATACTGCTAAGTTGGAACAGGATATGTTCTGGCAAAGCCATTGTTAATGTAGAATATGGTCTAGTCTCAATCTCATAAGCTTTCTTTTCATCAACAGATATCTTAGCAAACGTCTTCTCACAATATCCAATAGTATGATGACTAACCAGAAATGGTGCATACACAACATCCAGACTCTAAATGCAACCAGGGTGAACACATCCCAAATGAGCTTGGAACCTCGGTTCCCACTTTGGAAAGTTACATAAATTCATGAGCCTCGGGCATGTAATATGAAAGCCGATCATAGAGTCCAAGTTCGAAAGGCAAACAACACATTGTCTCATACAAATCCATAGAAGAATCCAAACCTACTTCGTGTTTTAAACTCTTGCACATGGACCTTTTTGGACCAGTTACACTACCGAGTCTTGGAAAGAAAAGTTATTGTCTTCTGATGGTAGATGATTACTCAAGATTCACTTGGATATTCTTCTTGCATTCAAAGGATGAAACAGCTGAAAAGATCAAGAAATTCATTGTACAATTGGAGAAACAATTTGATCTACCAGTCAAAATCCTAAGAAGTGGCAATTGAACTGAATTCAAGAATGAAGTGCTACATATCTTTTGTATCTACAAAGGCATCATCAGGCAATTCAGCATTTTAAGGGAGCCTCAACGGAGTGGAGTAGTGGAAAGGAAAAACAAGACGTTAATTGAAGCTGCTAGATCCATGCTTGCTGACATAAGGTTACCTTTATATTTTTGGGCTGAGGCAGTTAACACTGTAAGATAAGTTCAAATCAGGATTTTAATAAATGAAAGACATGAGAAAACAGCCTATGAAATTCTTTATAAAATTAAACCATTAATTTCCTTTTTCAAAGTCTTTGGTTGCCCATGCTTTATATTGAACTTGAATGATTCAATATCAAAATTTGCAGCCAAAGTAGATTGTGATTATTTTCTAGGCTATTCCTTAACTCCTAAAGCTTATAGAGTTTTTATCTATAGAACAAAGGCTATAGAAGGAACATTAAATGTTAAATTTAATGAAATGCTAAATTTAAAAATCCCTAATGATCCTGTTGATGTTTAATCTTGATGTCTTAAAGTTTGAACCTAAGAATTATGAAACTACTGATAATTGTGTTCATTATGACAGGTTATATCTCTTTGAAGAGTCAAATTCGGAAAACAACACTTTTATTCAAAATACTGATCACGCACAATCAGTAGATCAAGGAATTCAAGGTTCTGAAACTACTGCTGATCAAATAACTACTTCTCAAAATGAACTTTCCCATCCTGTCTTTGGAAGTCTATCAGTTGTTTCTCAAAACAATTGTTTGCTCCCAATGCCCCCACCGTTAACAACTGATACCACATCAGTAGTTTCATCAACCACTATAAGGGGCATCATACCTTATGTCTTTCATCCTGCCCATCCTCAAGAACAAATCATTGGCTAAATTCAACATGGAGTTCTCAAAAGAAGTCAACAAGCAAATGTTTACTTCTTTGCTGGTTTTCTATCTCAATTAGAACCAACAAAGTATCAAATTGCTTTAAGAGAAATCAGTTGGGTGATAGCCATGCAAAAGGAACTCATGCAATTAACCATGATGCATGTTTGGGAATTGCGTCAAAGACCAGAAGGTGTTACACCTATTGGCACAAAATGGATATTCGGGTACAAGACTGATGAAAGAGGGATTCCCATTAAAAAAAGGCAAGGTTAATAGTTCAAGGATATCTTCAAAAAGGAATTAACTATGAAGAAACTTTTGCAAATGTTGCAAGACTTGAAGCAATCAGATTGTTTCTTCCTTATGCATCCACTCACAACATCAAAATCTTCCAAATGGATGTCAAAGGAGCTTTCCTTCATGGTGACATTCAAGAAGAGGTGTATGTAACACAACCACCTAGATTTGAAGATGCAATCAATCCAGACTATGTCTATAGATTGAAGAAAGCATTCTATGGACTTAAACAAGCCCCAAGAGCCTGGTATGACAGACTTTCCTTATTTTTGATTTCAAATCATTTTCAAAAAGGACAAATTGATAACACTTTGTTTCTCAAAAAGGAGGGAAAAGACTTACTTCTTGTTCATATTTATATAGATGACATCATATTTGGATCAACAAATCCAAAGTTATGTGATGATTTCACAAACTCATGAAATTGAATTTGAAATGAGTAATATGGGTGATTTACAATACTTTTTGGGCTTGCAAGTTAAACAACCTAAAACAGGAATTTTTCTACATCAATAAAAATATGATAAAAATCTCCTTGAGTTGTTTAAAATACTGATTGCAAAGAAAGTTCCACACCAATCAAAAAAAAATGATCCATTAACACCTAATGAAACTAGTGAATATGCTGATCAAACATTTTATAGATGTATGATTGGATGTCTCACGTATCGTACTACATCTAGTCCTGATATAATGCAAGCCATTTTTGTGTGTGCAAGATATCAAGCTTCACGAAAGGAATGTCACCTAAGTGCTGTCAAAAGGATATTTAGATATCTCAAAGGTGCGCCTACCTTGGGTATCTAGTATCCATCTAGCATAAAAACCCAGCATGTTGGTTTTGTAGATAGTGATTATGCAGGTTGTCAACTGATAATGAAATAAACACCTGGAGGATGTCAGCTCTTTAGAGATGCACTAGTATCCTGGCAGAGAAAGAAGCAAACAAATGTTTCTAACTCAGCTGTTGAAGCTGAATATATTGTTGCTGCAAGTTGAACGTCACAATTACTCTGGTGTCAAAACCAATTACTGGATTATGGAATCACAACTTTAAAAACTCCATTGAAATTGGATAGTGAAACTACTATGAACATCATCAAAACTCCGTTTCAGCATCCAAAGACCATATATGTTGAGATCAGACATCACTTCATAAGGGATTGCTCTGAAAAAGGTTTAATTTCAACTGAACATGTTTCATCTGAAAATCAGTTGGCAGATGTGTTTACAAAATCAATTGATTCAACATATTTTCAAAAACAGATTTCTAGATTGGGAATGTTAAACTTTGAATAATCATTTTTTAAGTTAAAATAGTTTACACTGATTTTTGATAATAAAAATGTTTTCGAAATGACTTTTTGTATATCCTTTGATTTGTAAACAATTAAAAACAATGAAAAACTGATGTTTTTTAAACCTACGGATCAAAAGTAAAGATCAATGCTTTCAAAAATACTGTTTTCTTAAACTACTGATGAAAATCAGTATTTTTCAAAAGGACTTATCAGTTTTGTTCAAAAATACTGATCAAAGACCATGCAACAGCTGTTTCATTTAACACAAGTTTTTTGGAATTACTAACCATTGTTTCAATGGAAAAGTGGTTTCAACGGTAACTTTTAGCATCCTCTTGCTTAAACCACCCAATCTTCCGCCAATCAAAAGATTCCCTTCCATAGTCATCTTTCTTAACCCTAAAGAAAGCTTTTACCTATAAAATGTCTTGTCGTCTCACAGTGAAATCACAATTATCACCCTTAATCCTCTCTATTCTTACTCACTATGCAACTATGCCACAAAACCCTGGAAATCTTCAATTCAATAAACCTCACAACCTCATACCATACTTAAAAACCAATCCTCACCATCCAAAATATGACAACATCATTGGAACAATCACCGGTAGTAACTATTTCAGTATACTTACTACTAATCCTAATTTGTATTCTCAAATGCTCAGCAATTTTTGGAAAAATGCCTCATTCCAGTATGCTGAGGACGACAAGACACCGTTGTTCATCGAAACAAAGGTAGAAACTAGGTTAGTAATTCCAAAAAAACACAAGTTTTTTGGAATTACTAACCATTGCTGATGCCTCGACAACATCAATTATAGAAACTAGGCCTACTGCTCATGGTGATCAGGATACTCAACCTAGTAACTTGAAACCCACACCTACCACCAAAAAGAAAACTTCCAAGAAATCCACCAAGCCAAAACCCAAAAAGAAAAACCAAAAGGTCATTCAAGAGGTTGAGGTGTATGAATCACCTGTGGAAACAAAAAGCCCACAAAGACAATTGACTGTTGTTACTTCCGCACAACAAGTCACACCTCCACCCAAGCAAACTTCTCAGTCTTTATAAAATAAGGAAACTGCTGTAAGCAAAGGGGAACCACATCAAAGGGTTGAAGGCTAATCAGCACTCCAACTCCAAGCCCCTCTCCAAGGGCTACTTCTCTTTCACCCCAATTGGATCATCACATAATAACCAATAAACAAATTGCTAAAGTAATTACTAAAGTATCCAACATCACTGAGCGCAGTCCTTTCTTCACCACATTACCTGAAAGGAAAACCATTTCCCAAACTGTTGTTTTTGAGATGGGTATCACTAACTAAGAGCAAGAGGAGGCTATAATCCCTATCACTACAGGTGATTTGTATTTGGGATTAGGAAAAACTACTACAACTGCTGAAACAATTGTTTTATAGTTCGACAGTAGTTTAGGCAGTAAAACTCCTATCCTAACAACAACTGATGATATTTTGATATCTGCCATAGTTGGAAGTCCCCGGTAAGATAAAGGGGCATCTGATGAATTTGAAGATGCAAATCTTGATTTTTACTCTGATAAAATTGCTGATGTAAGTAAAACTATTGATGACAGTAGATGAGACTATTAAGTTAGTTGATGCTAAAATTATTCATGAATTGGCATACCAAGTTCAAAGGTTGAATTCTGAAGTCATGGAGCTCAAAACGTTCACCTCAAACATGACTTAACCTCAAGTCCAACAACACCATGATAATACACAATTGTTGGCCTCCATCATAATTGAATTCCAGTCTTGCATACAACTAGTCACTCAAAAACCTCCAACCACTCATAGCTCAAGCACTCAAGACGGTATCACCACCTCTAATCCAGAGCTTGATGAGCTCAAAACTAACATTACTTCACAATTCCAAATGTTCAACACCAAAGTTAATACACAACCCTGCTTAGAAACTCACTCAATAATCTTGCAAATGAGTTAAGAAAGCATATGGTTGATCAAAGGAATCAACTGGAAGCACTTTAGGTATTGCTCATCTTACTCCATGGTTCCAGAGAAAGCTCAGGTTATTCTGATGCCAAAAAGGGGAAGAATAGTCTCGATGCTTCAAGAAAGGCAGCTGAGAAGAAACCAGACAATTTAGAAACTAGAACTACTGAAGAAGCTGCCAAATTAAAAGAAATACTGAAGAAAGAAAGGGAAGCAAAAGAAAGGGCATTAGTCAAGCAGTTAAGAGAAAAAACTGATGAAACAGGCCCCTCAAGCATGAAAAGCATAAATCAGTGTATAGAGGAGGAAAAGGGGGAAAATCCAAGAAAATACCAGTAGTTCCCTAAACAACTGATGAAACTAAAGAAAAAGCTGCTAATGATCAAACAACTGTTGCACCAAAAGCTGTTTTTATATCAGCAGTTACAAAAGCTGTTGATGTTACTACAAGACAAACTACTGGTTCTCCACAAGAACCAACAGTTGCTTCAGAGATTGTTGATGCACCCAAGGTAACACAAGAACCAAGTACCATCCTAAAGGTAGTTGAAACCTTGAACTCAAAGCCTAGCCAAACAAAAGGCTTTGAAACTAGTTTGAAAAAGAGAATGCTTATCCTTCCTGAAGAAGAAGATTCTCCACCAGCTCCACCTGCCAAAAAGTTCAAGCCAAAGAATGTGGTTAATTTGATCTCCCATCAAGAACAAGAAGCCGCGAGGGCTCTGATAGAGGCTGCAAAAATGATGTGTGATGAAGAAGGTGCAAGAGTGTATCAGCAAGAGCTTCTGAAGGCAAGAGATCTTGAACAACAGGCTTATGAAAGAAACCTTGTTGCCTCTGAAAGACCAATAGCTGACAAGCAGCTATCGATGGAAGCTAAGAAAAGCGCTCTTACTTGGCTAAAAGAGCATGCCAAGTACAATTCACTCTCCGAAAATTCATAGGGTGGGCCTATGAAGAGCTGCAAGCTGAATGCGAAAGAATTGAAAGACTTGTTAAACAAGACCCTGATTAGGACATCCTGAACCTGATTGGGATGTAGTCAAGGAAAGGATCTCTAAAGAAAAACAAAGATAAATCTTGAAAATGAAGATAGAATTAGTTGAGGATAATTTTTATTCAAGAAAAGAAACTGCCAAATGGGGAATTAATAAGCTAAGAGTTGCTTACAGGGATCTTGTACAAGAAAGAAAGTAGAATTCAGGTAAGTTCCCTACACCAAAAGTTTTATCATCAATCAAACTCCTTACAAGGAAAAGATCTATCCAAACAGTTGCTCTGATTTCAAGCTCTGCACAAGAAGGTATAAATGAACGACAAATACCCCTACAAGCCAGAAGAAGACAATTAATTGAAGAAGAAGAACTTCAAGCTATCAAGGACATAAATAGAGATGCCAATATGGGATTTGAATTTGATTTTAATTTGTTACGTTCTTCATCTTCTTTATCAAAATTGGCCATTGCTTATACTACTGTTTAAAGCCAATCAAGTACTAAGGTGATTAAATGGAGTGAAATCAAAATAGCTCCTTTGTAACCTTGGAATTTGATTATGGTAATACACAAAGGGTTGATCTTCAATATGTACCTATGCTAGAAAAAGAGTTGTTGATATGTTTGCTAGACCTTCCATTAGAGATGGAAGATGATGATATTCTGGGCATTGAGTTTATAAAGTTCATCAAAGACTCGACCCAAAGAAGACTTTCTAAATAAGACAATGGAGCAAAAATAAAAAAAGGTTTTGTTATCATTAGTTTAGGGGGGATTATTAAACCCTGCAAAGAACAAATGACCAAATACCAAACAACTGATTGCTCAAACATCAGTTGTTCTTCATTATGATGTTTTGACAACTACTACTACAAACATCTGATGTTGCAAACTGATGACTATAAAAGAACTGAAGACAAACAGCTGATCAACAAACTATTGAAGATCCATACTGCTGAGGAAAAACAACTGATGGCTCAAACATTAGTAGTTTAACAAAGATCAGTAGTTAGCATAGGATTCCATATAGACAGTTATTTGTAATAATTTCATTAGTAGTTTGTAACCGTTTTTGTTAGATGTCACTATCACCTTAAGCTCATCAATAGATTTGCATATTTATAAAATGAAGAAGAGAGTCTCTTCTTCATTAACGCTTTTCACCATCATAATACACACCTGAATCGTGTACTTTTGTACTTGAAAATTCAGTGTAAATAATGAGCTAAGGTTGAGGGGAGGCAATAGTTTGTAATCATTCTATTATAGTTAATGCATAGTTGTTCCTCCATATGAAATCTTTTATTTAGCTCAAATGAATTTTTTTGATTAACATGTTCTTTCTATATACTAATTGAAGTTGTAATTCAAATATGATGTCAACTAAAGTGATAACTAATCCGTTCAAAGGATTAGATCAATAGTTTACTGTTTCATTCGACTGAATTGTTTCAATTCGCTTAAATTATGAATCCTACGATCCTAACACTATCACTAGTTAACCAAACAGAAATTCATTAAACATTTAAAATATTTCCATTTACTATATATATATATATATATATATATATAATTCTTTATTTATATATTGCTGGTTAAACTTATAGTTTTCGTTTAAAAATCAAAAGTGATTTTTTTTCTTTTTTAGGAATAATTAAACTAATAAAAATCTATTTACACTTTTATCAGTATATATATATATATAGAATTTAGGGCCCCCAAATCCGTTAAGACTCTTTTCCATTATATATTGCTTGTTTATTCCAATTAGGTATTTATTTTTTTTATGCTTTAAAAATTTGGACAAATTTTCGGACCAGCTAGTGTGCCTTGACCGTTAGCATTTTCCGCATTTTATGTGAGTTTCACACAACCCCCTTTTTAGCGTTTTACGTACTTTTGGGGTGTAGCACGACACAAGTCTTTATCTCGTTAGTTATGCGTTTGTTTACAAACCGATTCATATTTATCGTTCGTGTTAATATAATTCTTGCATATTGTTTATGATTATATGTGGACTTGCTTGCAACATGTTTACTATTTTTATGATAGAAGTTACACAAACGCATAGACATAGTGGGAGTGTCTGACGGGTGGTTCTCATTTCCCTTTATTACGGCATCAGCTAAAAGTACGGGAGGACGACACTAGTTGATTTCATATACTTATATTTGAATATTTATTACTTGACAACCGTTGAATCGTGTGTATATGTAAATATATATATGTATGTATGTCTACGCAAAAACTTATGAAAGCTCACCAACTTAATTGTTGACAAATATATTATTTGCAATGCTCTGCAGCTTGATACGATGAAGTACCATGGCAAGAAAACTAGTACTACCTTACTTAAATGAATAATATTTGCTTTCTTTTCTTTTAATGTAATGTTATTTGCCTTATTATCAAACAATTTCTGTATTTGCGAAGTTTATGAAACAAAATAATTATATTGTCATCATTAATAGTGTTATGAGTTTATGAGTGATCTGGACGTTACACCAGAGCATATTTCGTTCAAAGCCTAGGTTTACACACGCAACCCACTAAGTTAACTATGCCTACCTCCCATTTTCCTTATTATCCCAAACCAACACCCCATGAGATGAATCCCCAATCATACTTCCCTGGAAAATGTCTTCATCTTGCACAACACCCTCGATCCTCTCAAATGTCATATCATTGATCCGCACCGGACAAGAATTAACTTCCCTATTACAAGCGAAAATAAGTAATAATCACAGTTTCATACGAGCTAACAAAAATTGGTTATAACAGTATTAGAACTTTCATAGAAAGCAAGCTTTACTCTATGACTTTACCCATGATCTAGTTACTCAAACCCTAACTGAAGAGGAATAGTTCACATGACTTTCCAATAAGGTCCTTTTCACTTATGTTGTCACCAACACACCCGCTGGTTCCATTTTCTCCAAGTTTTATCTATCATCAATACCATATACAAGTTCACTTAATAAACCAAAAACCGAAATTTGTAATTGTCGAACATTCTGATCACGATCATCTCATCTTCAGTTATAGCAATAACAGAGAAACAAATCAAAACAATAAACAAACACAGCTATGAAACGGACTTGAACTTGACAATTGTTCAATTGAACAATCAACCAAACTGATTTGCTCCTTCAATAACAAACAAATCAAGCAACTTAAAAATAAATTGTAAACAGTTATTTCTTACTATCTCTTGCATAAAAAACAGAAACAAGCCCAATCTTTCTTCACTAAAAGAAAGCGGTTAAAATAATCATGGTTAATAATCACAGCCAATCACGAACTCAAAAAAAAAAAATCACATACCTAACAAATAGGACAAAAGCTGACCCAACGCAACATCGTACTTGAACTGTTCAGTGCAACTTACTAGATTACTACTACTTTGGCCTAATAGTTAGACAAATTCAGCACATTAAAACTGCTCCACATAGGTTTTATCTCGGTCAACAGGTATCTTATTTTGTTAAAATTGTTGTTGCCTATTTTTTTCTACATGAAACGATACTCCGGAAAAAAAAATATATTGGATACTCCGTTTTTAACTTCCGGTCAACAAAATCTGGCAAACTCTTATGCAACTAACAACCTCGACCACACACCACCCTTGTTCAAACAAATTCAGCTGAACAAAACTAGTCCACATAGGTTTTATCTCGGTCAATAGTTATATTATTTTGTCAAAATTGTTGTTGCCTCTTTTTTTCTACAAGAAATGGTACTCAGGGAAAAAGAAATATATTAGATACTCCCTTTCAGCCCAGCCACTGCCGTATTTTCGGTTAATATGTAAATTTCGTGATTTTTGTCTGAAAATTTTTATAGTTATTGAGCGTGGTCACCACCGAGGTATTTCTCTAAAAAGCTACCGGTCAACACGAACTTTATTTTTTTTATAATATCCTAGCATTTGACTTTTTATATATATAAAACCTCGCATTTTTACAAACAAATACTAGTTTAATACTAAAAGCTTTGTTTCTATAAAAGTCATTGAAAGGGACTATTCGTAATAATGATACACTTGTCTAAACAACAGCACAAAAAAAAAAAAAAAAAAAAAAAAAAAACACAATGGGATTGTCATTGGGTTAGGTTTTGAAAACCATCTACCATTCATTCAATTCAGAACTCAAGTTCAGTGCCTTCAACCATGGAGACACCACAAACACTACAGCATCGAGTAGCCACACCCTTCCTCTCAAATTATCATTAATATTTTAGATCTTTATTGGTTAAAAAATTATATAGTTTTTAATATTAATATTTTTTATTATAAGAACAATTATTTGAATGAATGAAGCAAAATTAGATATTTAGATATCATGTTGTTTGACCCGACCCAAACTGGATCGGCGACTTGAACCGAATCACCGAACTGAAAATTTTTAGGTCTGTTACTTCGGCACCGCTGTGACTAAACTCAAACTTCACCAATGCTCACTTTGTAACTTCCGGTCAACAGAATCTGGCGAACTCCTATGCAGCCAACTACCTCGACCACACACCACCCTTGTTCAAACAATTGCATGCCAATCCGAAAGGGTTGCCCCAGCTTAATTTCCCGTTGTCGACTATTGTTGCGGACTAATAAGCCAACCCTAATCGTTGATTTCAAATAATTCAGCGATACCAGCTCTTCTACTTAGCAACAATTTACCCCTGCTTCACTAAACCGTGATCGCAAACAGACTTGCACCCTCGATCAAACAAGAACGATCGGAATCATCAAATAAAAAAAAGAATCAAGGATTAATATGACGGCTGGATTTAGTTTTTTCAACCATGCAACAATATGTGATTGAGCTTTAACAAAGATTCCGATTCAACTACCAAAGTACCAATGCAGGCGACGCCCTGTTCTACCAAGAACGCTACGTTGCATGAAACTGAGTGGACCAGAAAAAAAATGGAAAGAAAAGAAAAAAACTATTCACGAACATGGTTGATGCAAACCATTGAGTTAATCAAAAATTGATCCACATAGAACACCAACTCTAATACCACTTATTAATCACTAACTACGAGCCCTAGAGTATAAGGGAAGATCGATGACCTTAAGCTCTGATGCCACATAATTGGTATCAAGTAGAGCAATAGAAACATAAACACACAATCAAGCATACATGAGGACGAAAAACAAAGATAACCATATTGACAAGAGAATTTTATATGATTCGAGTCATTCGACCACCTGCAAGAAGCTAAAAATAGGATATTTTATTTAAAAACAAGATACGAGGGTTTCGAGTGAATTTGACGTCAGCAATAGATGTGCAGTCAGGTGGCGGTGGTTGTTGAAGGCCCCATGCGCATTTTCATGAGATCCATCACTGGACTCATCTTTTCCTTTTCACTTTCTTATACCACTTCATAACATAACCATGCATAATGTACAGCCTTCATTTCTCTTGTTAATCTGAGTGAATTCTATGTGCCATAAATAATTTGTCTTCTTCCTCTTTATTATCATCTTGCTGTCATTCCATTTCCATATCTAACCACTATTATTCTGCATATGCATACATACAAATAGATACCGCCAAACTTATCTTCCTCATTGCCATCACCTCGTAATTAAGCTTTTCGTCCAAGGTTATGCATGCATGCATCACATCACACACACACACACACACATATATATATATATATACACTGGTGGTTCACCATCTGTGCCATGTGTATATTTCTGTATATTGTAGGTTAATAAAACTAACAAGCATTAAGCTTCAAGTGTATGTTTTTATAACTGCCTAATTATATTAGGGAAAACAAGAAGCTATATAGAGCTATACTTACACTCTAGCACGAATCTTTCTGATTAGCATCAATCTTCTTTTTTCTATTAGCGTTTGGAACAACCTCAAATACCCGAGCGTGTCTTCCAGAAATGGGATGAAAGCCATCCATACTGAATTTAACGCTACAGGGCCTGATTCATCCATGAACACAATCAAGGAGGATGCCCACCGCTATGGGAAAACACCCCATTTGGTTAGATTTAGAACCTGAGACCACAAGATATCGAGCCTCAACCTCCTGCTATTGGACTAGGAGGCTAACTGCTAACATCATCAGTCTAACAATTTAAATTATACTTGTAGAGTTACTGGTTTTAGCATTATATCTATTTGGAAGTCATGTATGTAGAGTCTAGAGAGAGAGAGAGAGAGAGTATGTGTGTGGTGAGATGAGATAGGAGGCACCCGGTTTTGTTGGGTTAAAACTTTGTAGATCAGAAAAGAAAGCGTGGGGAAATTAATGCATAGATGATGCTATTGGAACTTTAGACAAAGAGACAATAAAAGCAGAGTCCATTTAGAAAACAACATGAGAGAGCGAGCCTTCATCAATCTTTTAGTCACCTTGATTCAATAAAAAACATAATATTATGGACTTTTCATCCCCACTCTCTCTGAGTCTCTTTCAATCTTTTTGACCTAAACGCGTGCTGCATCAGTATGAGTTCGTCTGGTCCAACAATTAAGTTTTCTGGATGCTAATTGGTAACAGCACGTGTAAGTACTACCGCTTAATTATATATAACATCATCCACATTTGAAAATATTGTAACATCGGAACTGGTTTTAATTAACCCCAGTGATCATCAATGTAAAGGATACAAAATGGTGGTTGTTTTTTTGTCGTTAACTGTTCATTGATGTAACTAATCAACCGCATCAAATTAATACTCATTTGTGTTGAACTTCTAGAAAGCCTATGCAAAAAAATAATTGAATTTGAGGTTGTGTTGGAGATGAATAAGAGCATTCTCAGTGCGTTTCCTAAAATGATGTGAGGGGTTTGCAAATTATATTGTATGGTGATGAGTGGTCTGTGGTTACGAGCAGAGGAGAGAGAAAATATATATATGAAAGTTAAATTTGAAGTTGCACTGTATATATTGTATAATTTTTTAATATTTTCATAAATTAGTTATGAGTGAAAGAAAAACAAATATATTGATAAAGGTATAAAAAATATTATTTAATTAAACGAAAGAAAGAAAATACAGTGTTTTTTGAAGTAATTATATGATATATATGAATATAAGGTAAGGAACGTACTGGGAATGCTCTAAAGCGCTTGTGAATTAAGTGCCTTTAAAGGTTTGAAATTTGCATAAAAAATAGAGGAGAGATTTTGTTGGAGAAGACTCTGCAATTGAAGCATCATTGTCACCATTCACCAGCACAGCACAAGACACCATGATTACCACAAGGGACAAGAAACTTAGGTCCGAAGTTCCAACGAGAAAAAGAAATAAAAAACTGGCATCCCTTGGTTTCGTAAAGGTGAATTAAATTAATATTCCATTCATCATTTGGTTTCAATCTGTTTTCTTTTAGTCCCCTCTTAACTATTGCATGTTAAAACTTTTTACATAATACCAAGTCACGAACATGAATTGTGACAAAACAATACTTTTTAGTTTTTATGCTTTATAATTTTTCTTGTAGGTGCATTAACTGTTCAGAGTTATTTAAAAACAGTTGACCATTAAAATAAAAGGATAGATGGCATCAAATGTTGACTTGCTATTTTTTTTTCTAATAACTAAATTTTTACTCCTAAAAGAGATTAAAATCCTGACCTATCCAAACTCTAACCATCTTACCATCCACTAAAATACGAATAGTTATTGACTTGCTCTACTAAGTTTTGGAAAATTAGAAACATGTTCTTAAATTTATATAGCATATATAATGTTGTATGTAAAATGTAATGTTTAGAAACATGAGTCACTAATAGAAAAACTAAACTATTTGATGATCCAAATACATGAAAGAAAATAGAGAGTGAATCATATTTTGGGGATGTTTTGTTGATTTTTTTTTTCAAACTTTCTTATTTTTTAAAATCCATAACATTTTCATACGATATTATTCTTTTAAAAATTGCATTATGAAATGAAGCAATTTTTATGCTAAAATTGATTACCATTTTGGTATATAAAAATAATAATAATAATAATATATAAAAAAAGTGGCTTTTATTCTATATACGTTGTACAACATTTCGAACTAAATTTTTTGTATGATATTATTTTTGCTGAAATTTTTATACTTCATGTTTTGTGCTGAATTCTTTGTGTCGGTTTTCAGTTCTAAATTTATTATGCTAGATGCTTTTTTTTTTGAATTTTTTGTGCTGTATTAAAAAAGAAAAACGAAAGGGTGAGAATTTTTGTTTTAAGATTGAAACGCCATCAAATCCTAATTAAGAGAGGTGACACATGTTATCATCATAATCATTCTTACCCTATTTAGAGAAAACATACTTTGTAGGGGATTCTTCCGGTTGTATTTAAATGGTTAGTTACTTTAAGTTTATTTTTTTTTTAAATTTTTTTCACTTCTAGTAAATAGAAAACAAATTATGAAATTAATAAAAATTGGGATCATAAATATAACTATGTTGTAGGATCATGGGAAGGAATCTTTAAGAAGCATGTTGAGTTTTAAGAAATTAAGAGCACCATTCTAAATTACATATTTAATTAAATGGATTGAAACATGTGGTTGAGATTAAATCTGGTAAAAAAGTAAAAGAACAGAGAGAATAACTATGTACAGTGATTACATAAATTTAAACGTCCGTTACACATATGTAATAAGTCGACTTGGAGCGTAAAAAATTATGTAATTTTTTTACGTATATGTAACCTACATATATTACGCATGTATAAAAATTCAAAAAAAAATTGTTACGATTAGTTCTTTCGAGTTCTTAAAACTCAAAGGGGTTCTCAATTAAAATCTCCCCATAGGATCATTGATACACACACACACACACATATATATATATATATAATTCTCATTCGGGTGGGAATCTTTTGAGAACTATGTTGAGTTTTAAGAACTTAAGAACTACATTCTAGGTCAGACGTTTAATTAATGGATTGGAATATTTGGTTGAGATTAATTTTGACAAAAAAGTCAAAATAGGTAAGAGAATAAAGATGTAAGTGTTACATTAACTTTTACATCCGTTACTCATGTGTAAAAAGTCGACTCGATGCGTAAAAAATTCTGTAATTTATTTACATTTATGTAACCTACATATATTACGTATGTGTAAAAAAAATTCAAAAAAAAAATCATTAAACTAAATTATTTCGAGTTCTTAAAACTTAAAAATGTTCTAATTTAAAATCTCTTCCATTCTCATTCATAGTCATATATTGTATTACTATGTAAATGAGTGAAGTGAATAAAACTTCAAATATAAGGCTTTTTTATTTGTTTTCCTTGAGTGAACATTATATATGAGGACTTGCAATTTGTCTATATATAGAAGAATGAGTACCGTACTATGAGTGTAGCTCACCACCAAATGAGTTCATGGTTATCTCCAACAACACTTGGCAATCTTTAATTTGTATGGTTGATAATTATATTTTTCTTCTTTATTTCCTTTATAGCCTTTCCTTCTTCCGCTAGCTCATGCTTGCGTCTCAACCAAAAACAAAATCATTTTACTCTCTCTCTCTCTCTCTCTCACACACACACACACACAAACACACACATAAACACGCACAAATATACACGCTTTCTTTCTCTCTAAATGCTTATGATTATTCAAGGATCATAATTTACCACCAAAGCAAAGTTGGTGATGAATTTGATGCAGAATTAATTAAAGAAGTACCATACAGTATTTATTGTTTTTGTTTATTGTTTCACCATGGACACCATGGATCAATCATCATGTGTTCCTCCTGGATTTCGATTTCATCCAACTGATGAAGAACTTGTCGGCTACTATCTAAGGAAGAAAGTTGCATCTCAGAAGATTGATCTTGATGTCATTAGAGACGTCGACCTTTACCGGATCGAACCATGGGATCTGATAGGTATCACCTTCCACCTACTAGGGTTGTTGTACTTTTATGTGTTGCTAAACGATCTAAAAGTGTTAGATCGACTTATGTGCTTAAAGTTTCTTTCTAGCTAGGGTTTGGCTACTTTCTTCTCATTTCTAAATAACTTTTTCTATAATATATATCATGCAGTCGTTAAAGTAAGAAGTATTTTCAATGTACTTGTTAATGAAACATTAAATGGTGAATAATTAATATTCCATTGGTTACCTATACAGAGAGATGTCGTATTGGATATGAAGAGCAAAGTGAATGGTATTTCTTCAGTCACAAGGATAAAAAGTATCCTACTGGGACAAGAACAAATAGAGCAACAATGGCGGGGTTTTGGAAGGCTACTGGAAGAGACAAGGCAGTGTATGAAAAGCTAAGGCTCATAGGAATGAGGAAAACTCTTGTGTTCTATAAAGGAAGGGCACCAAATGGACAGAAAACTGATTGGATCATGCACGAATACAGGCTCGAATCCGAAGAAAATGGTCCTCCTCAGGCAAGAAATCTCATTCCATCTTAAAAACGATTCATTTTCATTCAAAAAAAATATGGTTTCTGATTTATGTATGCACAGATTTTCTGCGTTTTTGTTTCATTGATTTCTCTCTTTCTTTTATTTCGTTAGAAATTATGTAAAAACGAAAAAACCATGACTAAGAAGCTAGACCAGGCAAAGAAATTTATTCTCTTTGTAATATGAATTTATATTTTGGTCTTCAAAAAAGTTTTCTTCTAAACCTTGATCAAATTATCCAAGTACCTCTTCGTTCAGTCCTGCACCTCATCTTATACGGAATTCTATGCTTAGTCTTCTTTGGTTTTTCTGTGTTTTTGATGAACAATATGTTGTGTGTGTACGGAATCAAACATCTTTTTCATGCATGCTCTTGGCCACTATATGTTTTGCAATCTTTGTGTTTGTGCATGCCTTTTCTCTTTTTTTAGTTGTAAAATTAATGCGTGTGTATTTGTCTGTTGACGCAAAATTTTGACTTTCACAACCATCACTAACTATTTAATTCAAAAAAATCATCACGAAGATGATTTCAAATAAAAAAAGTACCCTTCTTTGGTTTTATTATAAATATTTTTTTTTATGGCTCTTAATCTACTCATATAAATCATATATATCAGATGTTGAATTATCAACCTTTAAGATCTTTAAGATAGAGGGAAACAAATTACTAACATGATCAAAACTTGAACGCAGAATTTGAAGACATTTTTATTAGTTTATTTAACCTAACATAACTACAGTACAAAAACATTTAAGTTGAGTTGTTGATATGCTTTTGACCAGATTATTCACCTAAAAGGTGTCTGTGGTATAAAGGACATGTTTTTTACACTTTCATGGAGAAACGTGGAAAGATGAATTTTACATGTATGCACAAAAATTGATTAAATCTTCGTGACAATTCTTTTATTATTTACAAACGCGTACAAAAAGCATAAATACTACCGTTTATGCACACACATAGCTGTTGGATTTCTTCATTCATTTGAAATAAAGTAAGTTATTATTTTTACACTCAGTGAAGCAACGAGTATGGTACATCCTTATAGTTATTGTATGTTACGTGAGAATTAATGGTGATCCATCTCTTGCAGGAAGAAGGATGGGTTGTGTGTCGAGCATTCCAGAAGCGGTCGACAGGACAAACAAAACGCAGTGAAGGATGGGAGTCAAACTTCTACTACGATGAATCAAGCCATGTTAGCCCGACCACGGATCCACTTGATTACATCACAAAGCCGCCTTCAAGCTTTATATTATCACAAAGCTTCATGTGCAAGCAAGAACTTGAATCTTCGGAGAATTTAAACTTTGTCCATTGTGATCAGTTTGTACAACTTCCACAGCTCGAGAGCCCATCTCTCTCATCAATAAAGAGGCCTAGCTCATTGGTGCCCTCATTAGAAAATAATGATCAGGAAGAGGATATTCTACCAGGAGGGAAAAACATTAACCACGGTAATAGTAACAATGGTAAAGATATCACTAATATTGTGACTGATTGGAGAGCTCTTGATAAGTTTGTAGCTTCCCAGTTAAGCCAAGAAGATCAATATGGGATTATGGAGGGATTGTTTTCAAGCTTTGATGGGAAAGTAAATTCTGATTTGTCTTATATGTTTATTGAAGGTAGTAGGGAAGAAGAAGATTAAAGGATTCTTATGTTCAGCAAATCAAGAGCATTATGTATTTGATAAGTGATGGATATGGAGTATAAGGAGATAGGGGTTTGATATGTATAAGAGGTTGCATAATTTGAGACATATAGACATGCATCTCTCGTTTATATATGGTCGTGAAGGATTCATAGCTACATCAATAAATGTCTCATTCCCTATATTCTGAATGACTCGCACAAAATATAGACAAAAATCCTGATTCGGATTTTTGTGTTAAAATTTGTTCTTCAAAGTTCACTACAAATTAGGTGTTGATTTCTATGTTCAACTCTAGATTTTCAAAAGCCATAACGTCATGAAACATATTCTTGGTTCTTGCAATATATGCTTCGTACAACATTAACTTTGAACACTTTCAAAATATCCATCCGTACAGCATTGCGGCTTTTACTAGAAGCATTTTTTTAAACCTTGCGTTATAACAATAAGAAATGACCATTGACCTGAATGCCGATGATAGCTTGCCTCAATTATGAATAATCGAGCAAGTACTTGACTATAATAAGTGCTTGCTACTTTTAATTTATTTCCTTCTTATTTTTTCTCTAACAAAAAGTTGTATCTTATACATTGTACATGCATGAAATAACCAGAAGAGGGTGCTTTATGTTGGGATTCAGTGGTGATCAGTTAAAATTTTGTTTATTAAAGCGGTTCAATAAACGTGATTATTAATAATTAATCTTATTAATTATAGTTATACGCAGCGAAATATACAATTAATTAGCATCGAAAACTAAACCCGACAGGATCCAATACGAGTACGAGTCAAACAATAAATATATAATTAAACCAACGATATATTTAAGTTTGCCTCAGTTAATAAATAACCGGTTGAGACACCGAGGTTCAACAAACAACGCTAGGTGACGAACATACCAAACGAGCAGCGGCGGTGCACTACGGCAGCGACGGTGGTGCTTGTTGACACGTGGGACAGCAGCGAACAGGCGACTAAAACGGTGCTTATCAGCGAGGCTTCTCGGAGCAGCGATGGTGGCCTAAAGTTGGCTGGGTTACGGATCTCTGTTTGCGGCAATGAAGGTGATGCAAAGGAACCAGAATGGCGGCTGCTCATTCAATTCCAAGGTCTGTTCTTTTTGTTATTATATTTTCCCTTTTTATAATGATTAACGATAATCATTATTATATAATAATAATAACCTTAAAACACAAAGCAAGCCCCCAAGCCCATGTAGGAAAATCCACCAATTAACTTTAAATATTTATTAATTATTTATATTTAGTATAAATAAGTAATCTCGTTAATTATTCGTCATTCACCGGTTAAACTATTCAAGCGGATTTTGGTTCGTTGTCCAAGGTGTAACTCTCACGGGTCATAACCCGGTTGGCTGTATTGACTTACCCGAACCGGTCCATAATTCCAACAGTTTCCCACTTGGACGGTTTTCCGGTTAAGTTACTCAATACTGACAGCCAGCGGTGCTCTAGCTACACATAGCTGCCCCCAACAAGTTATAACGTTTTAAATTCATTAACCAAAACTATCTTGGAATACACTATTGCAAGATAACGAATTTATGGTAATCGTTGTCATCTATCCTTTCTATATAAGACATCAATTGAACAATGAGACATGGATCAGGTTCAATCTCATATGGCGTTCAATCATTATATTTCTCTATCTAGAAACAAAGTGGTCCAATCAAACACACAGTTAGTTTAGGTGAGGCCTCACACTTTACCAGTTTGAATCAACGAGGGCACCAAGATGTCTAACTGTTACATATCATGTAAGAGTATAGAATCCCATCTTGATTACATACAACTCCCACTGAACTTCAGATCATTCCCAACCAATGCCTTTATAGTTGGCAGTTACGCGACAGCAGTTGACACTGATCAAAGAATAACCTTTAGTAAACGAAAGTTCTAATATGTATCGCAGGTCTAAGGATACTAAATGAGTATACCAGTATCAAAACATCTTATGACTAAGATCCATGAAGATGATTTGATGCGAGTTACATCCAACGTCATTCTTAATGAGGTCTGTGAGTTTGGAAGTCAACCCCTTGAGTCCAAAGTCAAAATAGTCTTAATTCAGAGTAGTTCCCACTAGTCTGACCGACTACGGATAATTTAGAATACAATATTCATGGATTAAAGGTATTAAAATCGAACACAGTTATATTATTCAACATTTGCATTTAACCATTAAATCAAAAGAGAACTCAAAAGTATAACTGTTTAAATGTTCACACATCCAAATAATAAATCAAAACAAACTACTAGCTAATCTAAGACCGATAGCATCTCTGTGATGATCATGCTTGTCCCGAGTCATCGGTTTAGTGAACGGGTCAGCTAGGTTTTGATCTGTGTCTACTTTGCTTATTATGATGTCTCCTCATTCCATTATTTCCCGAATGAGATGGAACTTCCTTAGAATGTGCATGGCTCTGTGATGTGACCTGGGCTCTTTGGCCTAAGAAATAGCACCTGTGTTATCACAGAACACCTCGATTGGTTTATAAATACTTGGAACCACATGGAGATCAGCGATGAACTTCTTCATTCAAGCAGCCTCTTTAGCAGCATCTGATGCAGCTATGTATTCTGATTCAGTGGTAGAATCTGCCACCACACTCTGCTTGGAGCTTTTCCAGTAAACAGCTCCTCCATTGAGAGTGAATACTATCCTGATTGTGAGCGAGAATCATCTCGGTCAGTTTGGAAGCTAGCATCAGTGTAACACCTTATAATGAGTTCTTCTTCCACTCCTCCAAACACTAAGAATATGTCTTTCGTCCTTTTCAGGTACCTCAGAATGTTCTTCACAGCAGTCCGGTGAGCAATGCCAGGGTTCTGCTGAAAATGACTAGCATGCTCAGCGCATACGAGACGTCAGGTCTAGTACATAACATAGCATACATGATAGAACCAATCGCTGAAGCATATGGAATCGCTTGCATGTGCTTAGTTTCAATGTCCGTTGTCGGAGATTGTGATTTGTTCAACACGGTTCCTTTAGCCATGGGGAGAGCTCTTTTCTTGGAGTTGTCCATAGAGAAGCATGTCATTACTTTGTCTATGTATGTACTTTGACTCAGCCCTAGAAGCCGCTTAGACCTATCTCGGTAGATCTTAATTCCTAGAATATAAGCAGCTTCACCAAGATCTTTCATTGCGAAACAAGAGCCCAACCAGTTCTTAACTTCCTTAAGCATAGGGATGTTGTTTCCAATGATCAGTATATCATCCACATACAGAAGGAGGAATGATATAGTGCTCCCACTAGCCTTTCTGTAAACACAAGGCTCATCTTCATTTTTGATAAAACCAAACTCTTTGATTTTCTCATCAAAATAAAGATTCTAGCTGCGAGATGCCTGTTTAAGTCCATAAACGGACTTATTCAGTTTGCACACCATGTTAGGATATTTATGATCGACAAACCTTTAGGCTGAACCATATAGACATCTTCAGAAAGATGTCCATTAAGAAAAGCAGTTTTGACATCCATTTGCCATATCTCGTAGTCATGGTATGCGGTTATGGCAAGTAATATCCTTATCGACTTAGTCATAGCAACGGGCAAGAAGGTTTCATCATAGTCAATACCCTGAGTTTGAATAAAACCTTTCGCGACTAGCCGTGCTTTATAAGTCTATACATTTCCATGCATGTCGGTTTTATTTTTTAAAATTCACTTATTCCGTACTGCCCGACACTCGGGGGGTAGCTCAACCAAGTTCCAGACTTGATTGTCACGCATAGATTGCATCTCGACGTTCATGGCATCTTGCCATTTCTC